>NC_134805.1:45226249-45243749 GCF_046742065.1 Oratosquilla oratoria | reverse complement strand
AGTGCCAACATTGCGGCGTTTCTTTACAACACGAGAGACCCCATCAGTAACGGCCCTTGGCGGCGTTGCAGGCAGTTCCTCGCGCGAGCGGACAGACGTAGAATCTTCGGTCTTTCTTTCTCGCTTAGGCCCATCGCCCTGACACTTCCGGCAGTCATGGGCCAACCCCGGTGTCAAGGGAAATGTCGGTTGAAGCCAAGGCGAGATATGTCCTGTGTTCTGATATCTCCTGTTTTCCAATGTTACCCGTGGATAACAACAATTCCTAGTATGTGTCAGGAGTACATGACGTTGTGTCCCACTGCGTGCGTGCGTTCATGTGTTTGAGCATGTGTGTGTCACTTTCACGAATTGTACGGGTACCACTTTACATGTGTTTTACATGCAATACTTAGGTTAGTCACATTTCATAAGTAGACGCGTTCGCGTGCACACACACACACACACACACACACACACACACACACACACACACACACACACACACACACACAGAAAGAATGAGCATATATGTATGCACACTGTCACGCGTATGGTCAAAACCACAATTGACCTGGTACACTGTCCGTTTGGAGGAGGTTGAGGAGGGGTGGGGAGAGGATGCAGATGTCAGTATCTGATCAGGTGGCTGGGTGCCTGGTCTGGCCAGGTCGCACCGCCACCACCTAAGCCAACACAGCCATTTCATATTTGACTTCACCTGGCTGACATTGCGTCGGTTAGAATTCGTGTTGATATCCTCAGTTTTCTTCCTTCCTTTTCTTCTTTTCCTTACTTTCCTTTCCTTCCTTTCCTTCCTTTCCTTCCTTTCTTCCTTTCCTTCCTTTCCTTCCTTTCTTCCTTTCCTTCCTTTCCTTCCTTTCTTCCTTTCTTCCTTTCTTCCTTTCCTTCCTTTCTTCTTTCCTTCTTCCTCTTTCCCTCTTTATCTCGTCGTTCCTTTTCCTTCCTCCTTACCTTCCTCCCAACCTTCCTTCCTTCCTCCCTCCCTACCTTCCATCCTTAATTTCCTCCTTCCCCTCTTCCTTCCCGTCCTTACCTTCTTCTCTTCCTTTCTACCTACCTACCTACCTAACCTTCCTTCTCTCCTTCCTTCGTACCTTCCCTTCCTTGTTTCCATCCATCTTCCACAATGTTACATTCCCCCTTTCTTTGCTCTTAACACATGTCTTCCTCCTCCCCCTCCTCCATTATTTCATTCCTTCTTTCTTTTCATTTCCTTCCCTTACTCCCTCTTTTAGTAGATCTCATATACCTTCCACTATTCTTTTCATTATATATCGCTTTTCTTGCCATACCTTTCTGTTCCCTTAACTCCTCCCCTTCCCCTTCTCTTCTGTCTCCTCTTTTTCTTCCTTTCTTCCTCTCTCCCCTCTCTCCCCTCCTCTTTTTCTTCTATCCATCTCCCCTTCTCCACTATCTCCCCTCTTACTCTTGTCCAATTCTCTCTTGATATTTTATTACATTTTTGTTTCTTTTATGTTCACCTTGGCCTTCTGTTCTTTCCACCACCGTCATCGTCGTTATCATCATCGTCGTCGTCTTCGTCTTTCCTCGTGTTTCCTCTCTCAGCTTCATCATCAACTGGCATGCATTTCCCCCAGAGGTTCTTGCGCTCCTGTATTTGGTGAAATAATATTCACATGTAGGTTCTACGCGTACGAATTCTGGCGTGTTCTAAGGAGAGCGTGCGTGCCCACAGGAACGTATGCACGCATTCACACGCATGCATACACGCAAAAGCACTTTGGCTTACCTATGCACAATGGTAGTGCACGCACGCACGCACGCACGCACGAGCACATTCAAATTCGTCGCAGACAGACAAACTCTTACTTAAAAATATCTTTAGTTTCATTACTTTGCAAATTAAATGTGTGACTCGCCTCGCAATACTGCAGCAAACTGTAAACACACACACACGCACACACTCGCGCGCGCACACAGTGGAGGGGGACTGGGTTGAATGTACAATGAAACAGTAGAATGTTAAGAACACGGAAGAAAAAAAAGACGACGTGGAGGAGGAGGAGGAGGTCTGAGTTTCATCAACCTGTAAATGAAACGTGTAACGAGCATTGCCAACTCCATCACGTCACGTGTAAGGACCAAGAATGAAGAAAATCAGCTGGCAGGTGGATTCTGTGTGTGTGTGTGTGTGTATACGTGCGTTTGTGTGTATTTAGCCAACTTATATACAGGAATTGATCCCGTATCCTATATATCTGTATCCTTAATATTACATTACGTGTGTGTGTGTGTGTGCGTGTGTGCGCGCGTGCATTTGCGTGTATTTGTTTAATTCAATATAAAGGAAAGAGAAGCAACACTGGGTTCCGTCTTCTAATCTCCAAGTTATCATGCCCAGCTTCAAATTCATGTATGATTCCAACTCCATATCCTTAATTTCCAATTATGTGTGCATGTATTCACCTAGGTCTTTCACCTTGGTCTTTGGATCACGTGCTGGACTCATGATCGACAGCTATTCTCCTCCCGGGAGAGAGCTCAGAGCTCGTATGACCGATCTATGGGCATATGGTGTGTGTGTGTGTGTGTGTGTGTGTGTGTGTGTGTGTGTGTGTGTGTGTGTGTGTGTGTGTATGTGTGTGTGTGTGGTCTTGCATGTGTGACTACATTATCTGTGTTGACCATCCCATTCATTGAATGCATCCGGATGGTATGTTAAAAGACAAACATCGCGAGGAAGATGATATCGTGGGAAGTCCTAAAGAAAACGGGTTGTGGAGAAACTACGTGTTAAGGTCATGGAACTCGATTACGTTTTCCTTTTTTCTTTATTTATTTTTATTTATTTATTTATTTATTGTTTTTGTTTTATTTTCATTTAGTTATTTTTAGAAAATGGAATCAAAACCAAGGGAAAAAACCCTCAACAGCGTTTTATTGTGTTTTATTCACGTGACTAAATTAAATATTGTAGGACTTTGTCGAACTAAAGGCATATGACGCTCGTTGTGTAGATTAGATCCCATAAACAGTACTACATAAATAGGTTAAATCCTTCGCTATCCAAGAGTTATGAAAAAAGATAAAGTTGCCTGGCGGCAGCTAGAAGGCACGGAAGGACCCAGAAGGTGTGGGAAATAAGACATGTAAGGAATGGGTACCAAGGGAAGCTGGGAATTAAATCGAAGGTTGTGTTGGGGGACATAAAGTAGCTTGGAAACAGAAGCGAAATGGGAAAGGAGGAAGAGGGGAGTAGGTGGAGGCGGTTTTGATGGAAGAGAGGGACACGGAGCAAGTGGAAGGAAGAGGTGAGGATGGTGGAAAGGGAGATGGAAGAGCGGAAGAAGAGCTTGTTGGGACCAAGAAATGTTGATGGAGGCTGACAGGCCGGGGCCTTAACCAAACCCTCTCCTTCGGGCAGAGCCATTCACAAAGTTGAGCTTCTAAGAACTGCGAACAAGTTTAGAACAGCTGCCCGTTCGGTCTGGTCAGCTGCTGCTGCTGCTCCTTCTTCACACAAGGTAGACAGACAGACAGACAGACAGATATATCTAATATGGTAGCTGATATGTAGTGTAGGGTTTGCACACACACACACACTGTCTCTCTCTCTATCTGTTTGTCTGTCTGTCTTTCTCCCCCTCCCAGCCCACTCACTCTCTCTCTCTCTCTCTCTCTCTCTCTCTCTCTCTCTCTCTCTCTCTCTCTCTCTCTCTCTCTCTCTCTCTCTCTCTCTCTCTCTCTCTCTCTCTCTCTCTCTCTCTCTCGCGTCGGTATTGCCAATTCTTGGACACTACTTGGAAGTCACTGGCATCCATTCTCGATCTTGTAGTTGTGTTTGTGTGCGTGTGTGTGATGTGTGATATGTGTGTGTGCGTGTGTATGTGTGTGTGTGTGATATACGTGTGTGTGATATACGTGTGTGTGTGAGATATACGTGTCGCTTAACGACGAACTGAAGTGGTTGGTACGAGTTTATACAAGGGAATAGGATATGAGTTAGTGTCAGCAAAATTAATTGTGATATGTGATATAGTTTGTCTGGTGTGTATCGTGAGGTCATGTGTGGTATGTGCCCAAAGGGGGTTTGATGTGTGAACCAAGGATATGTGGTCGGGTATGTGGCAGTGGGTACCATTGCTATGTAATATGCGACCCAAATAGGCGAAGTACTCTTCATGTGATCGAGCATCGAAGTCGTTTTGTCATCGTTGTTCTTGTGATGAACTTACCAGCGCTTCTATCCTTGTGGGCTGGTGGGTCACGGATTTTTGATTATGTGAATACTGTAGGATGTCTTTGCATTTTAGGATATGTGATAGACCACATGTATGTATTATATGACCACCGTGGCAAAGTAATAGGAAAATGTATATAAAAATGTGTTAAATGTATAACTTAAACCTTCAGTGTTTTTTTTTTATTTATGCTTTGTTGATTTATTTTATTTTGTTTTATTTTCTATAACTGAAGGATATATGTGAAACTGTGAAAGTGAACTTTTATGTTTAGTAAGATATATGTTGTCCGATTATTATTAAGGTATTTCAGACTTGCGGTTGCTTACTCCTGGATACGTGACGAACGGCGGAGCGGGATAGGAGGAGTGGCTGCCTTTGTCGGGAGTGAGTGAGGGAGGGAGGGAGTACAACTCCCAAGGTTTTGCTCATTTCACAACCTTAACTAAGATTGATGTACATATGAGAGACGGAGCGATGTGTGTCGCGAGACGCCACCTGTGCCCTTTGTGTAATACGTTTGGGTTGAGGGTCACCCCGTCAGGCTTAACAGATGGTCATGGATCACGTGCTTGGCCTGTGTTCGATAGATGCTACCCTTCCCAGATGAGAACTCGTAGCTCGTGTATTATCTGATGTATGGATGATATACACACATACCCCCATTGCCATGCTCACTGGGGATAGTGACGGTTTGTATCGTCAGGTGACAAAGATGTATAATAAACACTATGTGGTTTTCTGTACTGGTAGGTTTTGTTTCACTCTTAAGTACTACAGCCTAATATATTTTAGTAGTCACGCGCGCGCACACACACACACACACACACACACACACACACACACACACACACACACACACACACACACACACACACATGCATGCATGCATAATAGTCAGCATTTAGATTTCTGTACTGGTAGATTTTCTTTTACTTCTAAGTATTAATACTGCAGTGATATATTTTAGTAGTCACACACGCGCACACACACACACACACACACACACACACACACACACACACACACACACACAGAGAGAGAGAGAGAGAGAGAGAGAGAGCGCCAGAAGACGAATAGGTCTATGGTGTTGCCTTCCACCATAAAGGGATGGAGCGAGGCTAGGACCCAACCCCGAGGGTAGATGCTGCGAGATTAGGCCTACTTTCCTCTTTTTCTTTTCCTCCTTCCTCGGGTCCTTTTTCATATTCTCCTTTCTTCATGTTCCTGCTTTATCTTCCTCCTCTTCTTCCTCTTAGGTCATGCTTCTTCTTTCTTCTTTCGTTTTTATGTTCTACCTTTTTTCCGTTGTGCTCCTGTTCTACTCCTCTTCCTCCTCCTCCCTCCTCCTCTTCCTCCTCCTTCTCCTCCTCCTCCTCCTCAGGAGTCACCCTTATGGCGGTACCTTGCATGCTGAGTCTCCTTTTTTGCGAGAATGTCATTATCTTCACCAGGTACCATTTCCAGCTTGTAAACAAAGGGCTACTTGGACCACGGTGGGCCAGTTCAGAGAGGTCGAAAGATCGATCTAGAGTCGGTTAGGAACATCTGACGTTAACCAGAACAAAACCACATAGAGTTAACCCAGGGAACATTAATCCTTGTTCTGAGAAGAAGTCTCTTTGTATCTGAATGGAATCGTCTGTTTTGGGGAACTGTGCTTTGTGGTGGTCTCTTGCGGTCTCCTTCATGCTTACGATCTCATGGACATGATTAGGAAGGGGTAATCCTTATAGAGGAGCCTAATTGATTGAATAAAATAACCTGGTGAAGGGCATAAGGTTAAGGACCGCCCTGTTAATAAGGGTCACAAAGGTTTCGACCCCTTCGCTACTTAGTGCCGTAGCATTGAAGAACATAGTGAAGTGGTATCGAAAACGAAAGTGCCACATTTTACACCAGGAAGCGAGAAGGGGGAGTTAAATCTTCAGGCTTAAATTGGACTAATTCAGGTTTAAGAAGGAAATGGGCAAGAACTGGTTTACCAACAGAATGGTTAACGAATGGAATATTCTTATTAACCATGTAGTGAGGGCTGAGGCAAATGGTTGTTTTGGGAGAGTATTAGATATCTTTATGAATGGGAGTGATAGATGATAAGGGGCATGGAACTGCGCTGTACAGTGTCCTCCATTTTATTTTATTTTATTCATTTATTTATTATTATCATTATTTTTATTATTATTTTTTTTTTTATCTATTATTTTTTTACGTTGAGTTGGCACTTTTCTGGGTGGTATTAGGCATGGGTTGTACGACATTATCCCTTTGTTCCAGCTGCCACCAGACGATTTTATTCAGTCGTGGCGGAGTGCCAACGAAATCGCATGAATTCGCGCGCGCGCGTGATTGAGGTTCCGCGAATGTGCTTCATCTTCAGGAACATAAATCTCTCGCCGGGTCTTTCATCATCTCTGATTATTTCGACCAGACCTTGTGCGTATTACCTGTAGCGGCATTCAGGTTCCTTTATGGACATTTACGTGCACGGTAATGGATATTGCGGTGTAGTTTGTGGAGAAGATGTATGGTGCCACGCCGGGTCGTCTGTTGGCACTAGTTGAGTAGTGCCACGGAGACCCGCCTTAACGAGTGCCTATTTAGCCGTTTGTTGTTTGATTAATACTTTCAACCATACAGGAGTGGTTTATCTTTGACTGAATGAAATCCTTGATATGTTTCGTCTTGTTTGCGGCGAGAGAAACTCAGCTAAGAGGTTGATTATGAACTGAAGGGTATGAATTTTACCGTCAATGTGGCAAACTTTATGAACTTTGTTATGGCTGCGCAAGGCGATTTTATTATATATATATATATATATATATATATATATATATATATATCCGAAAAGTATAAAGGACAAGTTTGTTCACGTGAAACTGGGATTGCTCTGATGAATTCGCCTTCCTTGTTTGATTTGAACAGATAGAGTTCTTTCTTTTTACCCGGACGGACCAGTGAAAATTTATATTTTTAATTTATATTATTTATTTACCTCATTGTGTGTGTGTGTGTGTGTGTGTGTGTCCGGGTGTCCGGTTGTCCGGGAAAGGATTGTCCCCCGGACGTAGGTCGTATCCAGACCCGGATCGTCCCAGGTTGTGGCGGTCGCGTTGTCACTTGATCCTTGGAGGAGCGACACAAGGAAGGATGCTCGTCGGGGGGAGTTCAAGTCTCAGGTTGTCAGGTCGTCCTCAAGGGTCCTCTGGCTTGACAGTCGAAGTAGTTACAAATTTGCTACGATCTAAACCTAATCAATTATCTTAATGCGTTCACTCTCCCTCTCTTCTTGTAGAGTTGAGATATTTTGTTTCCCCCAAAAAATGTGTGCTGGGGTGGATGAACTCGTTCCTTAATCCTAATCGGGTTTAGTTAACTAAAGACTTGGGGTCAAGGTTTACGAGACCTCTGGAGGGCTTAAGGGTTCGAGGGTGGTTCCTAATCCCCTAGAAGACTTCGAAACCTCAAAAGTGTCGATCGACCTCCGAAGCCCGCAATGAAAACTTATAAGGATGGAGAGGTACGGTGGGGTGGAAGAGGAGGGGTGAAGGGAAGGAGGAGACGGAGGAGGAGGAGGAGGAGGAGCTGAAGAGACTTCCAGACTGAAGTCTCAGGGACCTTGAGACTTGTTCCTGGAGGACCGTGGAGCCATTGTAAAGACTAAAAGATATTCGTGGAGGTTCTGGCAGTCCCGAAGACTTGGGTCGGGAGTTCGAAGGCTTGTTACCCCCCCCCCCCACACACACACACACCTCCTCCTCCTCCTCCTCCCCTCTTCCCAGGATTCTGCGGGGCATTGCTATGGGTCATGTCATTCGATATGTCAGTTCCTGTCCGGGTCGGATCGCCCGCCCTGCCCCGATCCAGACTCGTATCGCCAGATCCTCGGGATACTTGTGGCTTATCCCTCTGGAGCCCTGAAGCTCCTCTTGAGCTGAAAGAAATCTTCAGGCGGAAGCCAGAACTGAATCCGGGGGAGGGGGGTGACCTAGGACGCAGAATGCAGACAACGTGATTACTCTTGTCGAAAATAAAATTTGTCGCATGTTATTCTTAGTGAAATGTTGACACTAACAGAAAAGAAAGCGGAAGATAGAGGAAATGGGATTTTTGAAATGCAGGTCTGACATTTAATAGAATAGTATTAGAATAAAACTAGTGCCAAGCTTATTTGAACTGGATCTTCATAGTTCCACCCTTATTGCTTGGAGACTCTCCTTGTCTCATTTCTGCAAATCTTTCTTCTTTCACCTCCTTTATCACCACCTACACCTCTTCCATCACCCCTTTCCTCCTCTTCTTCGACTCTTCTTCGACTCTTTCTCATCATCATTTTCATTATCATCATCATCTCAGCATGAACAGTAGCAAGTCGGATATATCACCTGCCAGTTTTCTTCTTTTTCTGTACCTCTTCCCTCACTTCTTTTCCCTCCCCTCTCTTCCCTCCCGTCCCCTCCCCTTCCCTCCTCTCCCCCTCACCTCCTCTCCCCTCCTCTCCTCTCCCCTCCCCTTCCCTTCTCTCCCCTTTCATATTCTCCCCTTCCTTCCTCTCCCTTGCCATCCTCTCCTGAGGCGGGTAAAGGCATCATTTAATACGTAGACACACCTCTCACTTTACAACTGGCGGGAACACCTACACCTTGTTGGCGACACCTGAGACCAGGTTGTAAGACACACCTGTCGACTACCAGAGAGAGAGAGAGAGAGAGAGAGAGAGAGAGACTGAGACTGACCTCACATGTTTTCTCTATGTAAAACCCTTTCGCTTCCGAAGTGAATAGAATCGTTTGGCGAAAATCGAAAACGGAGAGGCCCATAGACTCTCCCCTCTCCCTCCCTTCCCCTCCCCTCTCCTCCCTACATCCCTACCTCATTAGACTCTTTATGTTTCGCGTCCTACCCTAGTTATCCCCGCCCCACCCCTAATTTAGGCTATGTCCCTCCTCTTCTTCCTCCTCTTTCTCCTCCTCCACCTCCTCCTCCTCTGCCCCTCTTCCCCCTCCTCTTTCTCTCCTCTTCTGCCCTCTCTTCCTCCGCCTCACATCTTCTTGCCCCTCACCTCATCTTACTCCTCATCTTTCCCCTCCTCATCTTTCTCCTCCTCATCTTTCTCATCCTCTCCCACATCGTTTCCAGCGTCCGTCCAATCCTCTTCCTGCCTTTCTCCTGAACAGTCTCCTCTCTCCCTCTGTCTAATCAACCCCAGTGCTTCCCCCATCGAATGGGGTATTGACACCCCTACGGACCAGAGTCAACCAGCATTCTTTTATGACCGGAGACTGATCTCTACTCAAAAGTGAATGCTGATCAATTAAAATATCCACCATCGGTTCTGTTACTGTCCTCCTTAAGTTTTACCAAAATATGACTGGACCTCTTCGATGGGATATTATCCCCAAGGATAGAGGCGCTGGTTATCGTTGAAACAATACAAAGGACTCCTGGTCCTTTGTTGCCTTTGTGAGGTGACACCGGGATGAATGAAATAGTCTGGCGCCAGCCTGTATGAAAGGAAAAGTATCGCCCGGTACGTAAGGGCTTAATTCTATTCTTAGTCAGTGGCGACCTTTGGCAAGGATGTGTCTTTGTGGAACGAGTCCGTTGTGGTTATTCTGGGTATTTATTTTATATTCATTTTATATAAATACGAGTATGTTAGCCCATATCACAGTTGTAGAGCTTCCGTCCTGTCTGCGCACACACAAACACACACACACACACACACACACACACACACACACACACAAACAAACACAAACACACGCGCGCGCACGACTTGGTCAGGGAGTTGGGTTCCAGTAAACATTGCTGTGGATGGGATAAACACAAGCAGCAAATACGAGTGGGGTGACCATCACCCTATCTCTCTGTCTATATCTCTACCTCCCCCTCTCTCTTTCCCTCTCTCTCTCCCTCTCTCCTACTCTCTCTCCTTCTCTTTCTCTCTCTCTCTCTCTCTCTTTCTCTCTCCTTCCTCTCTGTCTGTCTGTTTATGTGTCTATCTCTGTTCTTCTTCTTCTTCTTCTTCTTCTTCTTCTTCTTAGCTTTACGTCTTTAAGAATGATAATCAAAAATTCATGGAAGACCTGGAGGAACTTTTTACGAGACCCTTATCCACACACCCCCATCACCCATAACCCCAATAGGGTACCAAGATCATGTATAAAACCGGTAGACGGCAGCAAGGCTCCAAGGAACAGTGCCACGAGGCACGGAAGGAAGTTCCTTAAGATCAACTTTGCCCAAGGTCGATGGTGGGGAGGGGGGAGGGGGAGGTGGGGTAGAGGTTCCTGGGAAGAGGAACATCGTTGTGGGCTCTCTCAGGATCTCGTGGCACAAAGGCTTAGGAAGTGCCTACTTAAGGGCTTGGCACCTGATGGGCACCGTTAGGGTCTTTGTGGCCGTTGTTGTCTTTGTTAACTCGCTCTCCCCCTCCTCTCTCTCTCTCTCTCTCTCTCTCTCTCTCTCTCTCTCTCTCTCTCTCTCTCTCTCTCTCTCTCTCTCTCTCTCTCTCTCTCTCTCTCTATCTCTCTCTCCCTCTCGCCCTCGCTCTCTCTTTCGCTCACTCTTTTCCAAATGTGCAATTTACCTTGCGTTCACACACACACACATACACATTACTCCTCTCGCCCCCACCCCCTCTCTCTCTCTCTCTCTCTCTCTCTCTCTCTCTCTCTCTCTCTCTCTCTCTCTCTCCTCATCTCTTCTCTGGCCCTCTTGTAGTGTGTAATATGCGTGCGTTCTTGTGTTTGTATTTGTCTTATATAATTTTATTTGTTTTTCACGCGTTAGCACTTTTTAGGGCTTTCTCCATCAATTCCGCTTTTGTGATAAAGTCATTCCTCACGATGTCCTTGCCAAAGCTTAATAAAATCGCCTGCTCTAGGCCAGAACTGTAACATTAAATTGCGTTGTAGTTGAAGCTGCTTGATATTCCATTTGATTAGATTTTTTCGTTCATTCTTTCTCTTCCCGTCTTCTCGTCTTCTCTCTGAAGATGCCCTCCGTATTTATCTTCATTTAACCGTTCATTGAATTACGTAAATAAAAATCGTATGACGCCAGGTATAACAAAATGCTTAAAGTCACGCCGTAGTTAAGGAATTTAAGTCACTTTTTTCCCATTGTATTTCTTTTTTTATTCGTTTCATTTCACTCCTGTTCGTACTCTTCCTTGAGCACCGACCGGGCAAAGAGAGAGAGAGAGAGAGAGGTCTGGATTTCTCTCCCTGAATTCATGAAGCTCCTCGCCCTACTGGGAGACACCCCTCCCAATCAGACAATAATCCCCGTCCAAGTTTGGAGCGCCCAGCCATACCCGGGAGCATGATGCTTGTTGTCCAAAGACAATCAGCTTAACTGTGTTCTTGTGTCCTTTCTCTTTTTATATAATTCTTGTGTCGTGCAAGTGATGTATTGCTCCAGGGGTTCCTAGACTGAAGAGGAAAGCTAGAAATGGGCGGGACGAAGTAGCTTGAAAAGAGGGCGGCTGAAGGAGTGTCCTACTGACTGGACGCCGAGTGACGGTAAGGGTCGAGGGACGAGATAGGGAAATTTGCAGGAGTGATGTGGCGAAGGTTAGGATTACTGTGTGAGTCATGGGCGAGGTTGGTAGTAGAGGCCTGTGTTCAGCAATGGACTGGTAACTTCGTAGAACAGCCAGTGATTTTTTCAAGATGATATTTGAATATTTATATTTGCTTTATTTTAATTTATATGATTTACTTTCAGATATTTACTTATTCATTATTTACTTACTAGATTATTTATTTGTCCATGAAGGAACCATGTCGCGTTGTATGGCCTATGCGTAACGTTTTTGTTTACGTATGCATGTGTCTGTAAATTCGTCAAAGTGTCTTGTATTTTTAATGTTTTTTTAAGAGATAGGGGATGGAAGGTTTGTTTAATGTCGTGTTGGGTGCAGACGAGATACAACTCTTCCCCCCCCCTCTCTCTCTCTCTCTCTCTCTCTCTCTCTCTCTCTCTCTCTCTCTCTCTCTGTCTGTCTGTCTCTCTCCATCTCTATCTCTATCTCTATCTCTCCCTCTCCTCTCTCTCCTTTCTCTCCTCCCCACCTGCTGTCCTGCTCCCCAGGTGGTGGAATGATTTGTAGGTGGAGAAACAGCTGGTCTCCCTCGACCCGGGTTCTTAATGTGGCCAGGTCTTAGCATGTCAACATTCTTCACGCTGGACTGCCAACTTTCATTATATTTTTGTTGTTAAGAGCAATTTCCACGAGGTGCTTGTGGGACAGCCTGGGCTAACGCCATCACTCTTGAGGGTGGGCTCAGAAAGGTGCCAGATGCTTTTTTTTTTTTTTATCCCATAGTATATATACCGTATATATATATATATATATATATATATATATATATATATATATATATATATATATATATATATATATATATATATATATATTATATATATAAACTCCTGCAGATGAACCCCGGACAGGGTTCGAAACGTCGGAAATAAAGTACCAGATTCTTAGTCTGGTGTATTTGACTGGTACTCTCATAGTTCCTTGTCCCTATTTCTTTTCACACATACACACACACATGTTTGAAGTTGTAAGATGTTTTGAGTATTTAATGCCTCGTATAGTGAAAGGATGGGTACAACACATGAGCATTATTTCATAATTAGGCATTCGTTTCATACATAAGTTTGATATGTTTTTGTCTCATAATATACTCCTCGTCCTCCTCCTCCTCCTCCTCCTCCTTCTCACCGCTCCTCACCGCTCCTCCGGTTTTTTCCTCCCCCCCTCCCTCCCTCCCTCCTTTCCTCCTTCTCTTCCTCTCCTACCTCCTCGACATTTCTACCTTTAAGAATAAAATTTGATGTTTGTGCGCGCCTGTTTTTAGCAATTTCTGTTGCGACATTAGTGTGGCATTCATTGGTATTTAAACGGATTTCATTTGTTTCCTTGTTTTTTGCCAACACACACACACACACACACACACACACACACACACACACACACACACACACACACACACACACAGAGAGAGAGAGAGAGAGAGAGATGGAGAAAGTGTATTACAGAATGGGCAAGGACAAAGTGTATATTTGATCGGAGAAGTGGCCAAAAAGGACTCGAATACGAGATCTGTAGGACACCACTCAGGTCCTGACAGCTACACCGCCAATTCCCCTTTCAGCCATTACGTGAAGTAGCGATGCGTTTCGTATTTCTTTCATATAATTTTTTTTTATTTCTATCCGCTGATACTGTGTATAGTATTTACCATTTTCCTTTTGTGGTGGTAATGGTATTGGTAATCGTGGTAATCTTACCCCACGTGTTTCCCAATGGGCGTACTTGTGTCTTTGTCTTTAGTTTGCAGTGTTGCCAAAGTTGTGTCGAAGAGTCCATGTTTCCTAGCGGTTTGTGTCGCATCATACACGTTTGTCTGGTGTCAAGTTAGCCCTTTGGGGGAACTCTCCTCGTTGTCCTTATGCTCATCCCCGAACGATTCTGTAGCCCTCTGGCAGGGGGACAAGGATAACGTCAACGTGTTTCCCTTTGTGTAGTAAAAGGAAAGTATAGGGTGGAATTGGGGAGGGATTAGATTGGCCTCCCCCCCTCTCTCTCTCTCTCTCTCTCTCTCTCTCTCTCTCTCTCTCTCTCTCTCTCTCTCTCTCTCTCTCTCACACACACACACACACACACGTGCGCGCGCGCGCGTTTTCATTCAGTCAGGTTAGGTCAGGAATTCATTTGTATATGGTATTACAAGGGAATTAATTCCTTTGCATATGGTATTACAATGGGAATTAAGGCCTCTGTATGTGTCATTATAAGGAGAATTAAGTCATTTGTATAAGGTGTATATGTGCCAAGTGGTTTCGTTCAATTAAGGTAAGGATTTTGGTACTCAGGAGGGTCATTCCTGATTGGCCGTCTGGGAATTGTGACGTCATGCCGTTTGCTAAACGACTCGCAACCTGAAAGGCAGGCCCAATTGACTTTTTAGCTTCTTTAGATATTTATTTTTCTTATTAACGCAGTAATTGTGTGTTTAATTGTATTTATTTACTTATTGTTTTTTCCCGGTGTTAATGTGTTTTTATTTGTAGATGTAATTTATTTTTAACTGAATCGTCCTCTTGCTTGTTGTGTTTCTCCCTTGGGGATACATTGAATTTGAAATTATGAAAAATATATAAGGTTCTTGTGCTAGGGAATGTGCAATTTACATGAAAAAATTACTATAATGAGCACTAGGCGTGTACGTACGTGTCTGTCTGTATGTGCGTGTGTGTGCGCGCGCGCGAGCGAGCAAATGTAAGTTTGAATTTAACCATTAATGACCTGTATCATGATTTGTTATTTATTTTGGTGCATTGTCTAACAACGGGTTTGTGGGATTTTGTAACACACACACACACACACACACACACACACACACACACACACACACACACACACACACACACACACACACAAATACACATACAGACATATTGGTTGAGAAGCTTAGGTTGAGGTTTGGATGTGGATAGCATACACAAAAAAAATACTAATATTTTTTTCTTTTTTGGCAGTAAATGTCAGACGTGATGTGGGAGTAATGTGCTCGCATTTATATGTTTAAAAACATTCCTGATTATCTTAGTCAGACATGGAACCTTGTGGTCGCCTTTGTAGGCGGCCGAACAAGATCTTCCAGGCGATGATCCGAACAGGTGTTGTCTTGGTGGGCGTTCAACCTGTGGGTGCCTTGTTCTCTGCGGGTTCCTTCCTTTTCCCACGCATGGCGCCATCATGCAAAGCACAGCCTGTGTCCACACATACACACACACACACACACACACACACACGACTCGGTGGTGTAGTTGGTAGAGCGCTGAACTGCCACCATAGTGGCCCGCAGTTCTTGGTTCGAATCCTGCCCAGGGCCGAAATTATTTCGGTACCGCTGCGCTTCGGGTCGTTACTCTGACTCTCGTGGGCGGGGAGTTGGGTGTATGTGTGTGTGTGCAAGGTCATAGCATTACCCATAGATCGGACCTACGAGCTCTGAGCTCTCTTCCAGGAGGGAAATAGCTGTCGATCACGAGTCCAACACGTGATCCAAAGACCAAGTGAATACACACGCACGCACGCACACACACACACGCGTTCGCACACATTTCCATTTGTAATTGTTCACAAAACGTTCTTACGACCAAGAGGTCCAAGAGGACAAAAGAGAGAAGTTCATGAAAGGTCTGTTTTCTGGAATTTCATTTGTTTGTTCCGCAAATGGTCTTCTGGGCAAGAGGAAGCCGCACGAGACGTTTCGTAGAATGAATGAAAGCATATGACATACTCCTTTGGTGCCGGGCCGGGTCTCTTCAGTTCTTCCCGTTCTTCATCTTGAGAATTCTTTGTCTCTGGAGGTTCTTGTCTTTCTCGTTTGTCTTCCGCTCAGACTCTTTGTCATCGTCGTGGTTCCCAGTGACACACTTTTGTACACATATACATTTTCTTCAATTTCCGCAACTTGGCTATGAGTCAGGTAGCCTTCTCGTATTAGGGTGTTAGATGTGTATGCGTTTGTGTGTATTTGTGTGCATGTGCAAGCTAATTTGCGTGCATGTATGGTTTGTGTGTGTGTACGCACCTAATTGCTTATAGGAAAGTAACAACACTCGTGGAGCCCTGTCTATTGGAGTATATATTCATGTACTGGTAGATGTACGAAGAAAAATAGTTTATCCTCGAAGGCAAATAAATTACACCAGAGATCCGGTAGACGTGAATGACCTTTATGCAAGGGAGGCATAAGGGTGAGATTGTTCGAACTAGCCACGCCCTTGATTTGTGCTTGTGCTTGGCGATCGGCTCGCACCTGCTGCCACGCTGTAGCGTTCGTCTTTTGTTTTTCGTTTTCCCCGTTTTCTATTATATTGTGATTATCGTCCTTTTTTCTTAACCGTTCTCTTTTGTTTTCTTTCTGTCTTTTTCGCCTTCTTTGTCTTTTTTCTTCTTCGTTGACTTCGTCTTTCTTCTTTTTTTTTTTTATTCCCGTTCTGCGTCTTCATCTCAGACCAAGGAGGAAGACTGGATGAGGCTTTCTTGAGGGAGATAGACATCAAGTGTGGGCCTCAACTTCCTCAACTTCAAGTTGAACAGTTGTACACGAATTTCCTAACCCCTCGTTCATTTGTTTTAGTGTCACGATGCAGTCTGTGTGTGTGCACACGCGCGCGGGTATGTGTGTGTGCTTTAGCGTTACTGTGATATATATACCATATGTGATCTGTAGTTCATGAATGTAATGTATATTGCCCAAGGGCCATAGGCCGTGGTTGCTTCCTCACATAGATCTTCCATGACTCACACACGGCCGGGTCTGAACGTGGTACTTACACCATGATGTATAAGCTTAATACTGTAGGCTTGGCTGGGGCTTATCTGGTGGGCCCGTGCCGCCCCAGCTGGACGCAAATGGCTAGCGCAGCCACCTGGCAGGGTTGCGCGGTTTTGAGTATTTAGTAGTGCATTTGTTATTGTTGTGGCTTCAGGTTTTGGGAAAATTAGTCGTTGGATCATCTTAGTGTTTTGCGATATTTGTATATAGGTTGTTCTTGTGTGTGGGCTACTGTAGTCAGTTTGGAGTGACTTGTTGATTTGATAAACTGGTATATAGATGGAATGATTATTGTTGTGAAATCGAAACTAACAGATCCATCGTATTGTTTTTAGGGGGGGGGATTGCCAAAAGGATGATTTGCATTTTTTTTTTTTTTTTTTTTACTAGGCAAAAATTAATTACGTTCACCTTTACTGACGTGTTTAGAACATTGTACATTGGCAGTATTACGAAAAGCTGTATTTCTTCTCTGGCGTGTGTATGTGTGTGTGTGTGTGTGGACGGTGTTCATGGTAATGGACAGCGATATTCGATGGTCATAAATTAACGTATGAGCAACATTGAAACTAAAAATAAACACATTTTTAACCCAATAAAATACGACCCAGGACTTCATTGAGTGTGTGGGTACGCGCTTGTTTGTGTGTGTGAGTGTGTGTGTGTGTGTGTGTGTGTGTGTGTGTACTGATGCTCTGCAAGCCGCATCGCCCCTTGCACAATGACAAGCGCTGCGGCGAGGCTGTGGAAGACTTTGCTTCTTTGTCGCCAACGGGACCAATGTTGCCGATGTCATCGCTGACAGTTACTCGGGTCGGCCACTTGGATGTCATTATCTCCGTCTCCAGCTACATTACTACTAATACACCATCATACTTGCCTCTACTATCATCACAGACGCCATAACCACTACCACCACAGCCA
>NC_134805.1:45188749-45221249 GCF_046742065.1 Oratosquilla oratoria | reverse complement strand
AAAACTTGCTGGAAATTCCTTTGTTTTTGTTCCGTATCAAATGTCCTTCACTGTAAGGGTCAGCCGAATACCCTCACCAGTCTGTTTGCTATCCCCACTTGCCTTTCATGTATTTAATTATTTACTATCCATCCACCCCGAAGGGATTTCTCCCCGTCTTCTCTATTTTCCGCATGAGGGGACGGAGAGGGGGAGGGGTGGTTATCGCCGGTTAAATAAAACGGCTTTGCTGTGGATGTTATGTGTATTGCTGCATTGCTTCTGACCCAAGGCAGTCGGCGGGAGACAGGAGTGACCCGTTATCCACGAGGAGCTAAGGAAGGAAGGATGGTGGATGGAAGGGAATGGGTATGTGTCTTTTGATTGGTTACTTCCTTATAAGGGAAAAACCTTTGGTGTACAGATGGACTATCCATCTGTAGACAAAGAGCCTCTTCTCCCTTATAAGGTAGCCACGCATTGTTTCCCTCGCATCTTAGCCCCTCGTGGATGAAGGGACATCCCTGGCTCCCGCCCACTACCCGGGCCAGAAGCAATGTGGCAGAACTATTTGCAATGTACAGCGATAGAGCCACGCTCATGAGGTCCCTTCCCTACCTGTATACTGTCAACAGCTGATGAGCATACCCCTGGAGGCGCTAAGGAGCTTACTGCTATTGGACTGTTTGGAGAGGGAACTGTTGATTCTGGGAATCGGAGAGAAATGCGGGATTCGAACCGGCGACTAAGAGAGCCCGTTTGTTTTAACCTGGCGAAGGTCCTTTTCGCCAAATGAATCCCCGTGTAATCCCGTCTAGAATGGACTTAACCAAGAAAAATTTTCTAACTCTTGTCTTTCCTAGACGCTCCTCCAAGCTGAATAAAATCACCTAGAGCTAGTCAAAACAAAATCCACAACGTTTCTGCAGAATCGAAAAGAAAAAAGTGGGTAGAAGAAAAAATGAATAAAAAAAAACACGGACCTGCCGGATGGCTCTTTTTTTTTCTTTTTCAGTGATGATATCATTGTCTCGACACTTGAATTTAATGCCAGATGTAGTCATGAGTGTTTTCTCTTTTTTGATTTGCAGGTAAAAGCTGAGACTTGCTGCAGAGCCTTTGGCATTCCCCGGGCGTTGGTCCTTGCACTGGTAATGTAGGAGTTTTGTTTGTTGCGAAGGTGTATTGGATGTTCTCTCAGTTTAGTCTTATTAATAAGACATTATTTAGTCTGTGTGATCATTATCTATGTACACTCTTATTAATAGATTATTATTATCATTTACCTTCATCATCGTGACACAAGATTCCCCCACAGCTGAAGAAAACCGCTCGACATCAAAACTGGTCTATTTGAAGTCCACTGATGAACAAAGACTTCTCCCGTGAGATACACAATTGGCCCCGTCTGCCACGCTACCTGCACAGTATTTTTCCTTCTCTCGTCTCCGATGTTAAAGACGAGATGTGTATCGGGCGAATTAATATTTCCTTTTAGATAGCGTTTCCATCCTCGCG
The DNA here is from genome assembly GCF_046742065.1 of Oratosquilla oratoria. Lineage (NCBI taxonomy): Eukaryota > Metazoa > Arthropoda > Malacostraca > Stomatopoda > Squillidae > Oratosquilla > Oratosquilla oratoria. The sequence goes on along the minus strand of NC_134805.1, from coordinate 45,219,752 downwards.
GAGAATATCGCACCCTAGAGTTGACCCCCATAGCGATGGTTATAAAGGTGAAGGCAGTAGAATATTATGGTGTTACCATGTTTGCTTAATTCATTTATTTAGTATTTATTCGTTTATTTCTTTTATTTCTTTCTGCATCAGATCTTGCTATGGACCGAAAGGTTTTCATTCATTAAAAAATAACAATAATGTATTCGAAAGTTGTCAATGGTCGGTAAAGTTATTGATAAAACGTTCACGGCAGACGCTGAATTGAGAACATGAGCATGGAATAGCTGTTACTGAGGTTACTGGGCCATAGTATTTCACATTTCACTACTTTCTTCTAGTTGTATGACTGGAAAGAACCAGCCAAGCGAATAGAGTGAATTTATTTATTTTGTTTTTTATTTATTGTCATTAATTCTATTATACATATATATGTGCGTGTGTATACTGTATATATTATATATATATATATATATATATAATATATATATATATATATATATATATATATATATATATATATATATGAGAAAGGTGGAAAGGGAAAGCCACGGCTCTGGATTTTATTCTTGAGTTTTATACCTGACCGGTGTAGCCCTTGGCTGTTAGCTCCTTCAGTCTGCCACAGTATATATATATATATATATATATATATATATATATATATATATATAATATGTGTGTGTGTGTGTGTGTGTGTGTATGTGTATATATATATATATGTATATATATATATACATATATATACTTTTTATTTCACGAGCCACGGGCTCTGCCAGTCTCGGCTTCGCGGGGGGCTTGGCTTTGCCTTTAGTGGCCATGGGCGGCTACGTGCTCTACCGCAACGCGCGTTCCCACACCATCATCTCCAAACATCACCCATATACCATTTTCAGGTTTCGATTTTATCTACAAACTATTTGTATATACAATGATTAATTTTATTTTATATTTTTTGTTGTTATATTTATTTCACTTTGTTTATTGAATATATATATATATATATATATATATATATATATGTATATATATATTCTCTTTAATTTGTATCTTCCGTTGTCTAAGTTTATGTTCTTCAAGAGGCATTATTATGGAAGCCTCAGTTCTTGGAAGAAATGCAGAGTTCAAATGAAAATGAAACTGTTAGAGATCTGTGCACATATTGTGTTTACTCAGGGGTTCTGCTGCTTCTTACTTCTTCAGAAAATCTTCTGCAGGAGCGCGAGAGTGGTCGTCTTGACACTTCATCAGTAGCTTCTCACCTCACACGGACACCTGTAGGCCAAGTGCAGACCTCTTGCATTCTCTTCAAACCTTATGTTCTTACGTTCAGCCTCTTGAATAGTGCCTTCTATTGTAGTGCATTTTGGGCCATATCCGTGATTTTCCTTACAATTTTCCCTCCTCTTTATAAATTATTTCCTTAATCTGGTCCCTCCATTGTTTTCTAAGCCTGCCAGTTGGTCTTTGTGCTTGGTTTCCAGTTATAGCATACATTCTTTTTGTGTTTCTGGATTTTGGCATCATAAGTGCGTGCCCATACCATCTGAGGAGGTTTCTTCCCATGATGGCAAGAACAGACTCTACAGTAGTAGCATTGGCCTTAAATTCAGACGAAAAGTTCAAGAACTTTCTTTTTTCAGAAGGCTCTTGGCAGGAGCGAGTGTCTAGAGTGGGTCTGTTGACAGGCCTGCAGAGACGCCAGCCTGTTTTTCTGATGGCAATAGACCGTTAAGTCTGAAGAAGTGCCGGTGACGTTGAAGGGGATGGGTGAGGAATACTAGGAAAGTGGATTAGAAGGAATTAAGATGGAGGGTGAAGAAGAGAATCAGAGAAAGAGAATTTTTTCGTCAACAGTTGTCAGTTCCTCTATTCTTGGGGTCAATATCTTATTGAAGAGGGGACTTCATAGAAATGATAAGGAGAGGCAGATCGGAGAGATAATAAGTCAGATTATCAGCATTCTTTTTTGGGTGGAAACCATACTCCAATCGTAAAAGAATGATCCGTAACTCTGATCCTTAGGGATGTAACAAAGCCTCTTAAAATATGCAGTCATTACACCCATACATGGAAATAAACATCTGTTGGTGAAGTTAGTAACACTGATATCAAGACTGCACCGCTCACAAAAACAGGTGTGAAAAGTACATGCAGGGGAACGTAGGGGAAAAACATGTTTAATGAAAATCCAGGAGAGAATCATTGGGAAGTGGAAAAGAAGGATTACAGCTCCAGAGGAACCAGCAGCAGCGAAGAGACGAGCCGGGGATCTTCCGGAAAATGGGTGAGGAATATATCGAATTAAGCCCTCCCGGCTAATGAAAAACGATAGACTGACGGTTGGAGAAAATCCGTTAGGAATTGGCGCGCCTTGCCAAGGACAGTCGTTTGAAAATTTCGGCATCCTTCCCGACTCTCTCCTCTGGCGTTATTTTGAGAAACGACCCAGATATTGGGCCGTAACGAATCCAGAACGGGAGGAACAGAAGTTCCGGAACATTGCGCTGGAACAGTGAAACAAGTTTCCGGTAGACCACGTCAGTTGCCGTGGCTCTCTCCTTGTGAACGTTATGCTCCCTTTAAACCGGGCTCCCTGCCCCACTAAGTTTAATAAAATTGCCTGACACCAATTCATTAAGTTGCTCTTAACATTCAGCATGGAGACCAGCCCAGAGACGAATGGAACATCCTGACGCCATGTTCGAAGCGAAATGGTGTGTAGCTTGTACAAATGGAGGATCGTGGGGTGTGAGGGCGTGGGATGAATGTGAATAAAATCGTCTGACGACCACCTAGCGTATAAGAGCACCATGGCCCACCAGTCAAAAAAAAAAAAAAAAAAAAAAAAAAAAAAAAAAAAGGAAAGGGGTTAGGCTTCTGCCAGGCCGAATGCGTTCTTATCAGTCATAAGGCGGGTTGTGGTGAGGTCCTGGCCAGGTGGGAACCGTGGGATGCCAAGCTGCCCAGGTGGCCATGCGAAGCGATATGATGCCAGATGGGATCCAGGTAGTACCTCACCCTCCACTTTTTTTTTTTTTTTTTTTTTTTTTTTTTTTTCATCATACGTCCAGGTTCCCTTGGTAGTTTAGATACCGGTATAAGTATACAGTTTGTTTTCACTCTGATTTAAGTCAAATTTTTATTTCTTACTCTAGTTTGATTTCGTAGGAACATTTTTGTATTGTTAGTTCCTCTTTTCTGTCTGCGTGAGTGCGTGTGCGCGCGCTCTCGTGTATGTACGAGTGGTCGTTTCCGTTTTACAAAAATAAATGAATAAATATAATTTCCGCCAACGCGGAAGTTTTGGATCCGTCCATATGGTGTGAAATGGCGTGACCTCAGCTGGAGGGATCAACGCTAAGCACCGCCTTCCAGTTCAAGATTAATCACTGGTTCCTACCTCGCGCGCCCAGAAACTGAATGAATGAAACTGTATTGTGCAACTGCGGCGGGTGGCGAAGGAGGGAGAGCGGAAGAGGTGGGGAGTGATCGCGAAGGCCCAACCGGAGGATAGGGAGGGGGTGGGGGGGGTCCCCGGGTTTGTTTACGTTTCCGTTGTGCTGCAAGTGCAGCTGGGAGAGGAATCACGCTATTGGTTCAGCTGCAATGACACGGAACCTGGTGCAGCTGGGGTTTTAAAGTTTGCTGGGTCTTGTGGCTTCCCTCACCGCACGCAGGATAGTTCTACATTCACCATATTTCTATAAAAAAAATCGAATTATCAGACATTTAAAACACGGTCGTATGATCCTATCCAGGTACCATCTGCGGGCGGATAGGTAAAACACTAAATTGTAGTCAAGGTTTGAACGCTGGCTGTGTAATCATTTCTACACTTTGTGCACGGAAATATACTGCGTGGTTGTACATTATGGGTGTACAACCACGTGAACACTAAATACCGCGCAATTGTTTTAGATTATATATATATATATATATATATATATATATATATATATATGTAGATATATATATATATATATATATATATATATATATATAACGTAGAAACCACTGTTGGAGTAGAAAAGACTGGAAACGGGGAATCTATATATTTCGATTACAAACTACAATCCTCTTCAGTAGAGGATTGCAGTTTGCAATCGAAATATATAGATTCCCTGTTTCCAGTCTTTTCTACTCCAACAGTGGTTTCTACGTTATTGACAAATGTGTGATTACATTTTTCACCTGTAATATATATATATATATATATATATATATATATATATATATGTATATATGTATATATATATATATATATATATATATATATATATATATATATATATATGTATTTATGTATATATATATATATACACACACACACTGGAATCGAAAAACCGATAGATTATGTCACTCTTTACAAGCTTCAGGAAGTGATTGTTTTTGGGTGAGGGGTGGCTCGTAAACGCCCGAATCCACAGAAGTTGGGACACGCGAACTTAAGTTCCCACGTAAAGGTAGGGTTACATTAGTCGATAAAAAGCTTGCAGTCCAATTTGTGCATTCGTTCGTCCTATAATAAGTGGTTTCACGTAACTCCAGCCTTACCGTGTAGAGAAATTCCCACAATCACAAATGGAGCTACAGCAAGACCTTCTGTAAGAAACTGATGCGTATGACTATAGGCTTGGGTAGCGTGCCCCAAAACAGTTGTTAATGACTTATTTTCTACAATTATTTTGATTATTCACTCGCGCACTGAAATTACATTCATACACCTTTCAGTTACACAACAACTTAAATTGACAGTAATAAAGATCTATATCCCATTCACTCAACTTTCGCATTACAAATAATTTGATAATTACTTAATAGGTACAAATGGCAATTAGGAAGTTCTAGAACATTCACGCTAACACGCATGTACATACACACATACAGAAATTCTAACTTCGCATTTATCTGAATCTACAAGAGCATATTGCTAACCAGATATGAATACAATAGGCAGAGCCTATGCCACTTTCTCAAATCATATATCCCAAATAACATTGAACGTCTCGCGATTGCATTAGGCTTCCCTAGGCTTGGATTCCAACTGAAATCCTCCAGCGTAAGACGAAATCCATCCCTAAGCTCGGAATCCAACCTATCCGTTGACTCGTGTACCCTAACGTCACCCGGTCGCCGTTGTCATTCGCACGGTTGCCAGATGCGACGTCTCACAACCCCCACCGAGTTGGTGGTGGGCTAGAGGCGCGTCGCGTCCACGGGGAGGGAATTCATCAATCTGAATGATCGTTTTACGTCATGTCGGTCTGTCCAACTAATCAAACTCGTCGGCCCGGTGTTTCCTGATGTTTACTGCGAGGTGCTCACCCGTGGACGTTCTGTCGGCTGGACGCTCAGGCCCACAAATGAATGCAAGTGAACTATATAATGGAACGGGGACAATGAAATCAATAGTCTTTTTTATTCGAAACGAGGCCGCTCGTAAAGATAGGCACATGGAATAAGTGAGTCAGTAAACGAATGAATAGATGAATATATATTGGTATATGTATAAGTAAAAGAGGGTATTAGGTGACACGAAGTATGTCAAGGGTAGTATAGCAAAAAAAAGGGGGATCAATATAGTAAAAAAAGTGTGATAATGGATCTTGAAAAATTGACTTGCGCACTTATCATGGCGAAGGTAGAATTTGATATCTTGGAACATTGTCACCAAAAACGTTCAATATTTTCAATTTATATAAATATTGTTTAACGATAATGTCAATTCAACTTCCTATATTCGCCGTTAGACTTAATATGTCGCTTAATTGGTCATGTACGTGGAATTCCCATGGGCGGGCTAGGTAATTCATGTAATTACTAGTTTATTCCTGTAGCACGGGAATTCGCTGTTCGATCGCCTCCACCAATCCATTTAAGTCTTCCTGTCATTGCAAACTCATCGGTGAGAAGTGGAGATTTATTATTATTATTATTACTGTTGTTGCGGTGATGCGTTTCTCTCACAAGCTAGATACTGTACATTCATGATCAAGATGAAACGGCAGGAGTCTTGCGGAAGGGAAATCGCAAAATTCAAAACGTATCGCGATTACATGCGTATCCAGACATACTAATATAACGTTAGAGTGGTGGTAGAACTCGCAGATTTACGTTCAGGCTAATGCCAGACGATTTTATTCAGTTGAGGTGTGACCGCAAGGTAACAAGATGTCGCAGTTGAGCGAGGTCCCATTTCGGTACAGGTGATCTTTGGAGCAGAATAGTGTCGTCAGTTATTGGCAGAGAAAGGGGAAAAGGAACCTCGAGAAGACTGTCCTTTGAACTGCTCGCGCGCGTGGAAACGACAAGGCGCATTTATCTCTCTCTCTCTCTCTCTCTCTCTCTCTCTATATATATATATATATATATATATATATATATATATATATATGTATGTATATATATAAAACCCCTGGAAACTTGAACAACTACGAAGCGCATCCTGACGTAGGCCCCCTCGCTGTGCGAACAAGAACGGAAGCAAGTTCGGTCCCTGCCACTTGCTATTACTTCGACTTAATTACTCAAACAAGACGGTAATTACGATGCTAATGGAACTCAGGTGGGCCAAGATGGTTTGTGTCATTCACTTGTGGGACGTTATTCAAAATAGATTATGTTTTCACTTTGTTAGAGGAATTGTAAAGTAGTGGATCTACCTGTTATGTCCTTTTATGTGGCAATTGCAGCTTCGAATGTAACTAATTAGCAGTAATAGACAGGTGTATTTTATAGCGGACGTGCGGGTATGTTACATTATGATCACCCCCTCATGGTATAGATATATAGTATAAAATCATGTGAAATTGTTTTAACAGAAGGATCACACACGTACTGTATTATAAATAGCGTAATGTGATTATAGAAACAGACAGGTTGTCAATGATTTAGTGGATAGCGTTGATACCTCCCACACGTAAGGTCCCGGAATTAAACTACGCTCCTGGAGTGATGAGTTTTCACTGATACTATCAACAATTACTATTCACCATGAGCAAGGCAACGAGGTGTATGTGTGTGAGGCCACAGCATTACCCGGAGGGTAATAACTGTCGATTATGAGAACATGTGATCCAAGAATCACATACGTGCACAATTATGCACACACACAAACAAACAAACAAACAAACAAACACGCATATGCACATACACGCACACACCATAAAACCGGACCAGGCCCAACTTGGTCGTGAAATTGAAAATCCATCACGTCGTCTCACAAATTCCAAACGTAGAGATGTATTGGAACCAGCACAGGAGCAAAATCTTGGGGGACAAGGGCAAAATATCTGATGGATACTAGCGTGGCGGCGGCGGTGGTGGTGTTGATGCGGTGATATGCTTTGGTGTTAGGTGGCTATGGAATGTTGGTGATAGATGATAGGTGGAGGCAGCATGGATGGACATGGCTCTTGTACCAACATTTAGAGATATGATGTTGTCTTGAAAGTTGCATTACGAGGCAAATATTGTGGTTTAAGGCATCTTTTATGTACTGGGACAGGTGAAGTCATGACGTCATGTCGTCATAATCGCGGGTGACAGAGTTACGAGTATGTGTAGATTAAGGAGGAAGTATTCATAAATATACTATCGTTTATTCCACATTTTTCTTCATTCAGACTCTGTCAGTGGAATCAGCCATTCGTGTGTGATATATGTTTAATCGGAGATATTTTTGAAAAAGTTCTTGTACTATACTTACTTTTAAATATAAACCAATCGAAGCTATTTGCCTGCATTTCCAGGTATGATAACATTAGTAACGTGTGTATTACAATGTAACATGAGAATGGGATCAAACCCTTGGGGGTGAAAGCAAGACCGCGGATATATTAGCTGAAGATAACATGGAACTCTCGCCTCGCTTGTCAATACGCATATACGTCAAAGCGAATGCAGTTGTCGGCGTATGTTGTTTGGTCATTTGCAAGCTAGCATCAAAGAATTCCTTTATACAAGTAACACAACACCTCAGATAAATCAGGTAACTATAAAGCCGCCGTGATATGCACTCGCCTCTTTCATTAGCGTAGTATTAAAATGAAAAAGAATAATACTGATACATAATAATACACGCTTGAAAATAATGTGAAATTATATAATTGACTACATCAGTCCACACACGCCAGATCTGATTCATTATAATGCTAGTTTAACAACGAGTTGTATATCTGGGCAATAACATTTGTTTCGGGAGTTTCCAGTAAAGCCTAATCATATATTTCTCTTGCATTGGCGGGAAATCAATTGTTCGTTGGCGGTTGACAAACGGTTACACTGAGCCTACGTCATCGATCACGTGGGCTTCGCCGGAGACCAAGTTCTTTACATCCCAAGTCGCTCTGGTATTATTTTAAAATGTAAATTCAATCCAAGGGCATTTTGTTGGCCCTTTGTGAAATTTGATATAAATTTAAAATGTATATTCATATTAAAAACATTTGGTTTTTGTTTGTGAACATATTTTAAAATATGAATGTAGGCTAAGAGCATTTTAACTTTTTGTGAACTTTATTAATAGATTGAAATTTATATTCAGACTATGATGTTACTTAGATATTTCAAAATGTAAAATCAGACTACAATTTGGCTCTGGTGGGAAAAAAAAATGTTGTTTGCTTACATGGGTTAGTGGGTGTGTCTGTGAACTATATGTTCCCAAGCCTTTGTTTTTTGCTTGCGGAGTCAACGTTAGATATGGAGTTGCCCATTTGGGATGCGCCTCCTGCACATGTCGGTTGGGCCGCTTTGAAGCTACATTGTTTTTTCAGAGGGGCAGCATTTGAATTGAATAATTTGTTGCGAAAGAAACACTACTCGACAAGGAAGAAACGCGATGCCAGGCACCGAGAGTTGCCAATGTAGATATATCTGAAGAAAGTGCACATAACCTAGAAACTATATTGCGCGCCAGTGTGTACGATGAATAACAAACATTTGGATCCAGACTCACAATTAACACGAATTAAACACATATACATAATATAAATAACGGTTTAATAAAAGAAATGTTCAAACACATAAAGGTAAAGAAATTACCAGGTACATTCATTTTAAAAAATCCTTAGGAATTACCCAGAGTAAAAATAAATGGAAGGTGGAAGGTAGATATTCCTCAGGCTAATATATTAAACCAGGGCTTTCTGTTCAGACGCGCTTTGATCCAGGGAATCACATTTATATCACAGCCCCACATGTTAATGCATTATTACTGATACGTGCGTGCGCGCGCGTGCACGTCGTCGTGTGCAGAATTTGTACTCGGTTTGTGGCGGCTTTAATTAATCTGACTGTCTCATTTCTGTGTGCAAAATTCGGAAGCTGGGCAGTAGTATTTTCAAGTCCAGCTCTGTCATTATGCCGACTTGGTCCACAACTCCTGATTTATATGATTCATAAATTGACAGTAGGCCAGCGCCATTGTGATGCATTGCCTGCAACCTTCTTTTAGATGCATTAGTGTGTTTTTGTTTTCTCCATGCCATTTGCTAGGAACCAGGTCGTTCTCGTACTAGACTCCAGTAGCGATCGTGGGTTGCATTACAAACATTCGGCGTATGTATACGTGCACTTTCTCTTATCAGACCTCGCGGCAACGGAACTTTCTCTCGGAGAAAATTCAACGGTTGCTTGGCGCGTCGCTTTACTATACTGTACTACACGGGCCAACCCGGCTTCCCGCCCGCTGACTCCCCCCCCCCACCTTCCTCTCCCCCCCGCCGTCTCCGTTCATGTTCCAGGCATGCACAACAGTTTGCAACTGTTTAGTCACGACCACGCATAAATGGCCACGGCCAAATGGGTATAATGTGTTTCCGGGGAACTCCTCGCCCAGTTGTTTTTGGGCGAATTTTATGAATGAAAATAGTCATTTTTATTATCTCGCTGTGGCCCCATTGAACCTTGTAAAGGGACTTGATTTTAATTTAAATTTGGTGTGTTTTTAGTAAGAATATGCATTAAAAAGTAATATAATCATTGCGTTGCTCATTCAATTATCTCGAAAGTAACGAATATGCTTTTAATTTGTGGTTTTGTATTTGATGATTGAATTTAACATGAGTCTTTTTGTGCTTAGGAAACCGCCCGCATACACACACACAAACAAACAAACACACACACACACATATTGGTATTTTCGACTTTTTTAATATTTGTTGCCAACCGGGAAATGTCACAGGACATGCATATCAACGTGAATATGTCAGTAACTTCATCATGGATTGTTATGACTTCGGAATTTTAAATTTTAATTTCGGACTCCACTAACGAATATTTAGTGGCTTTCGTTGTATCCATGATTTGGTTTAAATAGAGCAGTCCATGAACCCACACGTCACTGGAAAGTTGGTAATTTCTGGGAAATCAATAGACCAAGAGCGGTGGAAGTTTTCAGTAAAGCTATCTTCATAATTCAAGGATTTCATTGTTCGAGTCATCAATAGGCTTTAGGATTTGAAAAGCGTTCTCAAAGAATTAAAAGACGGAGAACGAAATATATTTTTATGGGTTTTGTTTGTACGTGAAGGAACATGCATTCGTGATTGTAATATTCAGGAAAGGAGCAATACTTGATGTCTCGTCTCTTCTTTTTTCAACTGTCACCTACGTTTAGAAATCGCTAATGGGTTTAGCTTGGGCTTGACTTTGTAAGCTATCCCAGTCCATGCATCGAGAGGTAAAATGTAGACGTCCTTTAGACTTTTTTTTTTTTATTTATATATTTATTATTTATTTACTTTTTTATTGCCCATTGGTTCCCATGACTTCGTTGTTCTCCCTCCAGTTTATGAGTTAGTTTTGTCTTTTTGTTTTACCTGTTTCCTCCAGTGACATGAACACTATTAACTAGTCACTTCATTCTCTCCTTTGTTTTAATGATGGCAGCTCCCATTTCGTGCATTTTGTCTGTAAGGATAGAAATCAATTTAGTCGCAGTTGGTATTCCCTCAATCGTGTTTATATATTTATACTGAAACAACTACCACTGCATATTCCAGTTTTGGGTGGATCAAGCATTCTTTGATTTGTTTGGTTTATTTATTCATATTTTTCATCATCTATTTCTCCATGGAGTGAGAAGTTACTTTTAAGTTCGACAGAAGTCTGTTTTTCACACACGATTTTGATATATTTGTCAGGGACATGATTTCCGTAAACAACAATCCCAGGTTTGTGTGTGTGTGTGTGTGTGTGTGTGTGTGTGTGTGTGTGTGTGTGTGTGTTAATATGGAAGAAACCGGACGCAGTGATGCGAAACGGTGACAATGTGGTTTGATGGACGATGCAAGAGGGAACATATTCTATCTTCTGTTAATGGTGAAAGTGTAAGTTGTGTGAGGGCGGAGAGAATACAAGCAGGATTATCAAGTTTTATGTCGATGAAAAGTTGGAAAATGGTTCCTGGCCGGCTACGAAGTTGAAGAAGTTGCGCTGTGAATATAAAAGATTAATCTTAGTTTGAAAGACTACGGGCACGGCAGATACATGAGCTTTGCCAAGGGCCAATTGAGGGTGAAAAGGAGGATTAGTGCTTACGGTGGAGCCCTAGTGACGATGAATAGGGAGGCTAGAATGGGAGAATTTGCGGGAGTATAGAGGCGGGAGATTCCATGTAGAAGTCGGGGGGTACACGCTTGGGAGGGATCGGGTGGGGGCGGGAAGAGGGAATGGCGAAATTTAAGTAGCTACTCTTCTTGCGCATGCGCAAAGTAACAGTTGTCATTTACACCCCCATTAAGTTACATTTCCATCCACATCTATCGCTTGCCCATAGTAAATATGAAATCACTTTCATTTGAATTGTTCTCAGCACACTTATTACCCCTATGTACAATACTTCGATATATTTTCCAAGTGATTTACCGTTGAACTATTCTATTATAGAGTGCGAATACAACGAACTTGCATACACGCACATTTTTAGTTTACTTTCTCTAAGCAATTGGCTCAACATTCTCAGACCGACTGCGTAATTTCGTACACATTTAATGCTTTTGTATCATGTACACTACGGAGAACAACCCTACAAAGTCTATCACATGTATTCCAGAAATACCGGTATATCCCTGCCAATTCTTCGCTTGGTTCGCCACCCCAGCCTCCACCGTCTCCTCTTCTCAACACCGTCATCCTCCCCCCCACCTTGCCTCCTTGCCACTGTCCTTCATCCTCTTTACCTTTCTTAATTCTTTCCATCCCCTCTCGCTCTCTTTCATCTCCCGACCTTCCCTCTCGCTTAGTCGCTCTTTTCTTATTCCTTGATCTCATGGAGAGGGAGGAGGGGAGGGGAGGGGTCAGGGAAAAGAAGGGATTTGGTTGGATTTGAGGTGAAAATCGGTTATAGGTGACGTAGCAAAGGGGGGGGGACTCCGGTTTGGGGTGGAAACTAAGGAAAATGCCAAGGTCTCCGTCCACCCGTTAGCAGAATTAAATCGTCTGGCATAAGCTAAATTTAAAATTGTAACGTGCTTCATTGAAGTATGTAGGATAGAAGGGGAAAATATTTCTCGTTGTTAACATTGTTTCTGTTTAAATTTAGTTGTTTTCGATTAATTGCATGGTTGAAATTTCATTTTTTTTTTCCCAAGGAGTTTTAAAGGAACTCCATCACATTCATGTGAAAGATGCACCACTTGCTTATGTACTGATAGAGAAGTTTGCAGGAGTGATGTGGCATAGGTTGAGACCATCTTACGACTCATGGAAGATATTGGTAAAGGGCTTTCAGTAGTGAACTTTGAAGAGTTTCAATGTCTTGATACACGTTATTACAGACGTAAAAAATCCACCAGGTAGAACTATCGAATTCTGATCTACGAGCCGACCACTTTTTTTACAAAGGATTACAAAGGCAAAGCATGCCGACAGGAGACCTTTTGATCCATATCTAGGTCGGATGCAAAAAAAAAAAAAAAAAAAAAATCATATTAATAATAAATTAAAACTATAACAATGTAAATAACAATTAAAATACATAAATAAATGCACGTGTTGTTCGATAGCATACATGACTGATACGTAGACACGTCTTTCCATTGGGAATATTAAAGATCAAGAAGTATCTGATATTCGGAGATACATTTCCGAAATGTAGAAAATTCTGGATGCCAAAAGCACTTTGATATTCTGGTAAATTTCCGAAAGGTGTTTTTGTTCCAAACATCGGAGATTACAAACTCCAGAAATTCCCCAATTGTATAGGCATTGTTTCACAGTATAACGGCTGAGCGTTGTTTCTAAAGTTTGTGGTCAATATAATGTGCCCGCCATCCAAGCTTCATATTAATTTTGAGAAGAGGAATTTTGAATTATTAACGTATTAATATTACTCATTGGTCGCGTGCAAAGTTAACTCCGAGGGCGCAGTCTTCACTAACTGTAATACAAAGTGTAAAAATTTGTATCTATAAATCATTCGATGTTTATGTAATGTTAAACTAATAGAATAATTACGGTATGTTGTACATGTGTGTAAGGATTGGCCAATATGTGTGTGTGTGTGTGTGTGTGTGTGGATGAGTGAGTGTGGGTGGTCCCTCACACGCTAGGCGTGTTGCCATAAACGCGCATTGCTTAATTTATATGTTGTTGTGTGCGTATCTTATACACACACACACACACACACACACACACACACACACATTCGCACACTTTTTTATATCGGGATTTGGATGATGTGTGGTCTCTTGCGACAACATAATGTGTTTTGCCCAGTTCACGAAAGCAGTTTTAGATGTTGAGTGATTCTAATTATAGGATGTGTGTTTTTATTGTAGTTGTTGCACTTGTGGCCTTGCCGGCATTGTCCCGTGTCTGTGGATGACTGTTTTTCCTTTGATTCAAAGGCGTCAGTCTGTTTTGTTGAACATGATGTGCCAGACGAGGTAATCAAGTGTTTGTGAATTTATTTGTGAGTGCTTGTTTATCACTCCATGGCGGGTTAAACAGAAATTTCGAATCAAAATAACAGATCGTGTTGGTTATCATTTGTATGAGAAAGTTGTTAGGCGTCGTTCGACCCCAATAGGTAGACCGTCATTGTGGCTTGTGTCGCCATTGTTATGTTTCACGAAGAATATGATCGTCATTATGATAAAGTTTGCTTATAGTGATTATCACGACGGAAATGTTGTGGTGATGGGGGTGGTGGTGGTGAGGGTGGTGGTGAATGGAGGGCCCAGTGTTATAAAGTTGATGGTCAACAATAGTGTCCGTCTGCAATAGTTCAACAAACTGGGATGAGGGAAAGGATGGGCATAAAGTTAAGAGACGAAATGTTTGAAAAGGGTTTGCGCACGTGCCGAGAGGGGCGAGCGACCGTTGCGACAAGCGAGGGTGAGAGGAGGAGGGAAAGGGCCTAACATCTTAAATTCGGTGACGAACTCCCATTTTGTTTCTGTCAAATGACAATAGATAGTATATGTGGAGAGTGGGCTTGGTCTGAAAGAATCTCGATCACCCAGCATCTTCCAGCCGGAGACGTCCAACTCTCATAAGCTGCCCAAGATCCTTAAACGGAAACAGAATCCCAACATTGAATCATTTTGTTGAAGCCTTTGAGGGGAGAAGACGGTGGTGGCGTGGGGGTGGGGCCACGGTTATGTGAGGACGGGGTGTAGCTAAGTCGATTGGCCTGAAAATAATATTACTCGGAAGTGTCACGAAAATAAATCTGGGCTTGTGCGCCCTCGAAGCGGCGGTCTAAGGCTACGGACGCACGAGAGGCTGTATAGCCGCTCAACCGCTGCGGCTGTTTAGCCGTTTTTATAGAACACACTACTTTTAATGGGATTGCGCGCATTGGCTAATGCGCGCAATTCCATTAAAAGTAGTGTGTTCTATAAAAACGGCTAAACAGCCGCAGCGGTTGAGCGGCTAAACAGCCTCTCGTGCGTCCGTAGCCTAAGCGTCCATGGACCTGAGTGGTTTTGGTTCGATCCCTCGGTGAATGTTTTATTGTTTTGAGTTTCCGAACACGAAGGGCGCTACGAAGTTAAGCGCCTTCAGGCGCAAAGTCTTCACTCTATGGCTAACAGTACATGTTATTGGTTGAAGGGCTAGATACCGGGAATGCAAAAGAGATAATCACGACAAGCTATGCTGGGAGTGGAGGGGGAGAAAGAGTGAACTAATGACGGACAGATAGGAACAATGTAAATAAGTGTCAATAAGAAACAGACAAAGATGATCAAATGTTACAAACCTCGTTGGTTATGCAATCTGGCAGACAGACACGCTAAAGAAGTTGGTGAGGGGATTGAGATACGAGAACCTCCAACAGCGAAGTATAGTTCACCTTAGACAAATGCCAGACAGACAAGTATATTGACACAGACACAGGCTGACAGTTAAACAGACAGACAGGCTGGTAGGCAGAGGCGGACTGGTATGCACAGCCCAGTAGATGGATACACACAGTGATCTCTGGATCGGCTCAAGCTACAATCTGAATACAAACAAGTAGCCTCAGTGATAGACAGACGGGCAGACAGACAGACAGACAGACAGACAGACAGAAAAATGAGACTAAGCCCATGAAGGTTACAGGGATTGAGTCTCGACGCTGTTTTGGTATTACACGAAATAGGCTTCTGAGCTGGGAGCTGTATACAAAAAGAAAAGTCGGCAGCCGTGGTTTACGCAAGGAGAATCGAGTGTTAGTGTTGGAGCCGAGAAAGTGGTTGAGGAGACGTTGTGGGAGTGAGGGTGGGGGTGGGGGGAGGTTTGCCGGGCAGTGGTGTGGTGTTTGTACGTTGAAACTGGCGGGAGAACGTCTTCAGACACGTTAACTGATGCGTTGAGGACATACAGGCATTTTTCACCGCCAGCACTGAACATGATTTACACTGACCATGGCAGGTTGTTTAAAATGTGTTGGAGAGATATATCACTGGGTGGGCATGAATCCTTTCTGTTTTTACCCGATATTGAGAACACTGTTAAGACTGATTAGATTTTGTTTCCTCTCCTGTTTTAGCTTTGCCTTGGTTTTATTATTCTGTACCTGTGCGCCACCACGGAAAATACTTTGGCTTTGCTCTAAACAATGCAAAGGAAATTTTGTGGTGTGTCTATATATAGTCGTTGTAAATGCAGGCCAGTGTTAAGGGCCCCACCCTTGCTAAACACGATAATTGGTGAGGTTTGGGCACGAGGTAAAATGGCCGAGATTATAACGTCAAGAACTATAATACGGATGACCATGCGCGTTCACACACACACACACACACACACACACACACACACACACACACACACACACACACACACACACACACACACACACACACACACACACACACACACACACACACACACACACACACACACACACACACACACACACACACACACGGCGCTGTGGTTAGAGCTCTGGCCTGCCACTACGAAGGTCCGGGTTCGACTCTCGCCCGGGGCTGAAATAATATCAGTATCGCAGCGCTGAGGGGTGTTACTCCAACTCTCGTGGGCGGGGAGTTGGGGGTGTGTGTGTGCAAGGTCATAGCATTACCCATAGATCGGACCTACGAGCTCTGAGCTCTCTTCCAGGAGGGAAATAGCTGTCGATCACGAGTCCAACACGTGATCCAAAGACCAAGTGAATACACACAGTCACATACACGCACACACACACACACATACACACACGAATTAATTACTTCCTTCATTCCTCTTTATATCTTCATCACATCGTTATCGTCCTTCATAATCTTCCTTGTTTTCTCACTCTTCCTAGTCTATTGTCCTCCATCTGTCGTCTCCCAAGTTTTTTCCCCTCAGAACTTTATCTCCCAGTGTATCTAGTTGCCTTTTTTGTACTCGGTTGTTTGTTTGTATTGTCTTTAGTATGTAATGATTATTATGTTTATAATGTTGGGATATTATTGCTTTTATTGTTATGTAATTATACACAGACGTATCTCATCGCTGATGTTGGGGTGGGTGAGTGGTTGGGTGATTTGGGTATTCTGATGGCTTGGGCCGATCCAGAGATTACTTTCATAGCCGAGTTATGGCCACGCATCGCCTCATGTTAGTTCCTTTGTTTGTTTCAGTTTGTTTTCCCAATACAGTGACGTCATACCTTCTCTTTCTCTTTGCAGGCCACACCATGTCGGAGGTGTGATGAACATTGTCAGGGCGACGATGGCGGCGGTACCAACCCTGTCGTCAGCCCTTTCTAGCACGTCGGTGCTGACGACTCCCGTGGTCGTCAGTACGTCATGTGTCAGCAAAAGAAAAAGCAGGAGAAATGTCGGCATCAGCAGCAGGAGCTCGGCGTGGTGCAGGGAGAATGATCGTAGCAGCAGTAGTTGTAGTAGTAGTAGTAGGTGGCGGAGGAGATTAGGAAACTTGGCAACGTCGCATTTGGCAGTGTCGTCCTATGGAACGACAACGGCCGTGTGCTTGACGCTGGTGCTGGCGGTGCTCACGGTGCCCTGTCTTGCCAACGACCCCTTCCAGACCGAGGAGAAGTCCAGGAGATACGTCACACAAGGTAGGTGTTCACTGTGGTTTCTGGGTTGTTTGCTCGTCATGTATATGGCCTGCCATTAGGGCAAGGGTGTTAGTTCCGGCCTTCCCAACACGTAGGGACCAAAGGCTGGACTCCCATGGGCATGGAAGGGGAAAGGGTCAGCATTAAAAAAATATTCGCTCCTGCACTCGCACGTGCATTGACCTTAGGTCAGACTGTATGAACTCTCCTCCGGGAGGGTGATAGTTGTCTTATCAGGAGGCCAGCAGGTGATCTAAAACCATGGTGAATCACACACATGCATACATAAATACATACATACATACACTATTTAAGTATACGTATTTAAAGCGGATACCCACAGTAACCTAGTGTTCAAGAGCATGATATGTCATTACGCTTGTTTGGTCATTCTACTAGGATGCCCAGCGATACTCATCAATGGTATGGTTGTAAACTGGTGACCAATAAAACTGATCTTTGGGAGGACCCACGGGTATGTTCCCCCCATTCATTCTTCGGCCTTGGTGTCGTGACTGTGAGGGGGTTGGGGTTGGCTCACTTCGGGAAGGCACGCCGAGCACCTGTGGGGGTGGGGGGGCGCAGCACAGGTATTTGGATCGAGACTGCCGTTCCTTTTGGGATTTCCCTGTTTTATTTATTTACTTAAATTTATTTTGTATATATAATTTTGCTTTAGCTGTCGTCACACGGGGTCTTCAGAGGTCCGCCTCACAATAGTACCCCATAAAACCCCTAACATCCTCTTAAAGGACCATTTACCGGAATCCTAGTAGGCGCCAGACGATTTTATTCAGCTTTAGAGGATCCATAGGGATTTTTGTGACGTCATTTTACGAGGCCAGGTGTGGGGTGGTGTGGGGAAGCTTGCCAGAGACGATCCACATTGAATTTGTTTGTACCACTTCTTTCATCCACCCACGTTAGGCATGTGTAAACATACACCTACACCCACACCGTCCCCTTTATCTTTTGCAGGTCTTACCTTGCATGGCTGGATAGAATATCCCTTTGACAGCAAGAATATGTATGTGTGTGTGTATGCTTTATATTATATATATATATATATATATATATATACACATATAATATATATATGTGTGTGTGTGTGTGTGTGTGCGTGTGTGTACACACACACACACACACACACACACTATGTCATGATAGGCTAATGTTCTAATGGATAAGATATTCCTTAACTAATTTCAGTCGCCTGCCGGCAGCCATAGGTTTGTATGCCATGTCGTTTAGGTTATTTTTTCGACTCCCCTCATGATCTTCACATATTTTATGGTTAACGGTAGATGGTTTCAATTCGGAGAGGGGGAGGAAGGGGAGAGTTTGTTCATGTACTCAGAGGGAGGGATGATCACCCCCCCCCCGTAAGAATAAAAGTGTGTAGTTGTAACTAAAAGTATGTAAAGAGTCAAAGGATTACGAAGGCAGAGCATGCCGACAGGAGACCTTTTGGTCCATATCTAGGTCGGATGCGAAAAAAAATCAAAATAATAATAAATTAATAAATAAAAACAGGCTCGGGGGATTAACAAAATCGCGTGGCGGCAACCAGACTGGCCTCTATCATGTGGGAGGGTTACACTCCTTGCCAAGGTTTCGTGCCACGCCCTTGACAGCGTCTGCGGACCTACCTCCTCGCCCTCCTGGGGTGGGTGAAGGGTAGGGGGAGGGTGGGAGTCGAGTAAACACAGCCAACCAGACTTACCTCGTGCGTATATACTCGGCAACCGACTACCTTCTCCAACGAGTCTTCGACGTCATAGGCTTGTTGATAAATTTGAATATTCTTCCCCTTCTCGACTTCCGATATCTTTGGCGATCTTTCTGGGTTAAGGGGGGGCGTGGTGGTTGAGTGGTTTGAGCGCCTGGTTAGCGTTATTTAGGTCTAGGGTTCAGATGCTTGGTGGAGTGTAAATTTTAGACGCCTCGCTCACATTTTAGAAGCTTTTAATTAATTTAGTAACTATTATCGACCCTAATTCGTTTTGAATTATATATTTCCTCGTTTATTTTTTCATTTCCTTTGTTTTGGGAATTCTCACTATTTTCTTTTAGTTTTCGGGTCAGTTTTGTTTTTTTGAATTTTAGACCAGTGCGCCGCGCCAGATTTCCCATTTTCTTTCTATTGTTTATTTTGTGTTGGCGGAGGTGCTCCAAATCAGGAAATTAGTACCGTTTTCTGTTTGGATTTCCTCGCAGCATCCACCACCACGCAAACCCGCAGGTTCTTGAAAACTGTTCTTGCATTTTCTTTGTCAGTCTTCTCATTAGGTATCCGTTTTCTCTCACTCTCTCTCTCTCTCTCTCTCTCTCTCTCTCTCTCTCTCTCTCTCTCTCTCTCTCTCTCTCTCTCTCACTCTCTTGTGTTAGGTTTGGTCAACCAGACACTGCTCTCTAGTCCCGTTTCATTTGTTCTTTGAAGTTTTTCGTTTTCTCCCTGTTCTTTGGATGTCCATGTACGCTTGGGGCATTTTCCTGTTCCTGTCCAACTGTACCTTTACCTCTCCCCCTCCCCTCCACTTCTATCATTCCTCCCCTTCACCTCGCCTCTCCACACCTCCTCCCCTACCACCCCTCCCCCAACACTTCACCCACCCTTTACCCGAGTCTTTTCATCCTCCCTGCCACTTTCGCCCCCTTTCCATCACCCTCCACCCTTCTGTGTTCTCTCGTTAGGTCTCGTCAGTTCTCTAGTATCTCTTGTTCTCTCTTTCAGTATTCCTTTCGGTCTCTTGTGTCGGTTCTTCCATTGCTTCCTGTATCTGGTCGTCCTATACTCTCCCCTCTCTCGCGTTTTCCCCTCACCCAGCAACACTGTCGTCTCGACCCACACTACACCCTCATCCTCCAAATAATTCCGAATTTCCTCATTTTACTCTCTTACCTGCCTACCTCTACAAACCTCCCCAGCCATCCATTTTCCTCTCAGTCCACCCTCTTCCTCTCCCCTCTCCCGACCTTCCCATTTTCCCTACTCTCGTGCCCTTCCTTTCTTTCCCCCACTCCCCCTCCTCCTCCCCGTACCCTCCTCCACTCCACTCCCCTTCGTTCCTTCCTTCCGGTTCTCCCTCCACCTCCACCTCCCCTATGTTCGTTTGCCCCACCCCAGTCTCTGCCCCTCTTCCCGTCAGTCCGCCTCCCCCTCCCTCTCCCCTCCGCTGCCCCACCCTCTCCTCTCCTACGCTCTCGCCCGCCCCTCCTCCCCAAGGTAAATTGTTTGTTCCTGGCTTGATCAGGAAAATCTGGCCCTGTATACACCAAGATTCTCAACCCTTTTGCTACGCTGAGGAGGAGGGTAGGGGAATACATTTAGAGAATAAAATCACCTGACGACAGCCAGAACAAACGTGAAAGTCGAACGACAGTGTAGGAGTTCAGGCTTAAAATATACCTGTGACGAAGATTCTACTTTTTAAACATCAAAGTAGTAGATAAATACTTGTGTCTAACCAACTACGCAACTAGAGTCAGAGGGGATAAATCTGAAGACTGCATGTTGTCATTATTAATTGACAATTATATTGACAAAATTTTTGCTATTCACTACCATGACTTCAGTATCCAACAAAACTTCTGTAGGTGTCTATACCTATCTAGTATTATCCTGTCATAGCCACTATAATGGAATTCATATCAGTATTGACAAAAATATATATATTGTGAATTTTGTGATCCTTACACTGTACACGTGAACCTCATCAAAGAAAGATTTGCAGTCGACCTGACGTCATCATGGAGGTGTAGTGACGTCAATGTGACTGTGACGTCATACCAACATTAGTGTCTCCTGGATGCGAATTTGTGAGGAAGAAAGAACGATATGATAACGTCGTAACTTACGACGTTCGTTATTGGATCCAACCCAGGTTACCCTTTACACCCCCGCAACCTACACCTATGACCAAGGTTGTAAACCAAAACGAGGGGAGCTCGATCAATATGGGTGGGGTGGATCCTGGATATTGGTTAGGTGGCGGTGGTGGTGGTGGTGGTGGTGGTGGATGGGGGAGTTTCGAAGAGATCCCTGACTAAGGCTCGAGTGGAGGGTGGAGGGTCCTCATGTAGCAAACGAGCGAGATGACTGGATTCATGGGGTTGAGGGTGGCAATGGAGAAGGATCTTCTGTCGCCCAAAGCTCACCAGGCACCTTCTGGGCTCACCCCTTTCCTCTGTAGAGGGCAAGGACGTTTTTATCTCGCTTCAATGGTGTCATTTTTAGCTCCTTCGTTCATATTTCAGCCGTCTTGCTCCCAGATTAGCTTCATAAAACTTGATACAACGTGCTTGTCCCCTTAAAGAGCTTTGAGACCTTATGGTTACAGAGGAACGTGTCTTGAGGGTCCAGAGAGACGTCTGTCATTGGAGCAAGGAAACTGGGTATTGCGAAGGAGCAAGTGAAGGTACGAGTCGCCAGAAAAAGGAGAATGGGAATGCGCGTCAGAAAACGAGTGGTAGCGGGAGATAAATATAATGTCGAGTCGGATCGTTGAGAACAAGAAAAGTTTGCAGGAGGGACGTGGCAGAGGTTCATAGAGTCGAGTGACTGATCAAGGAAGCTGGGAGAAGAATTTGTTCAGCAGGAGACTCCGAATGGCTGAGTTGACGTGAGAGTTGGAGCGTCACGGGTGGAGGGGAACGGTGGGGGGAGGGGGGAGGGGCTGCGTCCGAGCGAGGTTGTTTGGATTGCGAGGGAGACAAGCCACATGGCAACCGGCTTGGCAAGGAAGTGAAGAAATCAACCGAGAAGGAAGAAGAAAAGGAGATGGGATGAAAGAGCATATGGATGAGAAGAAGAGGGGTGAGGAGAAAGAAGCGGAAGGGAAGAGACGAGACAGGGAAACGCGATGAATGAGGGGGTCGAGGAGAAATGGAAAATAGAATAAAAAAAAGATGAAAGTGAAAGGACGAAAGGACTCGGTCACGGAGAAGGAGGGGAAGTAAGAGAGAATACGGGGGGCGGGGGGCAGTCATTTTCAGGCTTGTATTTATCCCCATATGTTGTTGAGTAATTGTCTTAATGACGGTATACACATTTCATGCGGATATCGACTTTCCTGTCTTTTAAGACATGTTTTTAATGGAAGGGGAGAGGCAAGGGGTGGGGATGGTGGCGGTGATGTTGGTTATGGCGGTGGTAATAGTGTTAGTGGTGGTGGTGGCATGATGTTCAGTCTTTGGCAAATTAAAGAAAGTGATTAGAGAAAGGGGTGGGGATGATGATAAAGGAAGGAAAACGGATACATGCTTGGCCGTATGCAGGTTACAACAAAGCTCGAGACGTGCGGTTATTTTCCTTTATTGTTATTATTAGAACATATATACTTTATATTATTCATTTGGTATGGGGGATATCGAGACTGAAAACTCGAAGAATAGGGAGTAGAAATAGGAAAAGGAGAGCATAGGAACAAGGAAGAGGGAGAAGAAAGGAAGACTGGATCACGAGGAGAGAAATAGGGAAAAGGAAGAAGAGGATGAGATTGAGACAGCGTCAAGATGAGGCGTCTCATAAGATTCGCATTTTGATTGGTGCAGGGACGAGGGCGAGGCGCTAATGAAGTTCCAACCGCCAACAGACACGCACGTGGTCGTTGGCGGAGGTTTGACGTTGTGGATGGACGCTTAACCCTCATACTTATGTCACTCTGTTCCTAGATCTTATAAAGGTCACTTCAACACTGAATAAAATCATCGAACAACTGACTATCACTGGGTCCCGCTACTGAAACTCTGTGATGAAAATCTAGGTGTACCTGAGGGTGAGAACAGCTCAAAGTAATCCAAGGGGATTGTGTAGTGCTGACAGTTAGTTCCCAGCAAGAGCGATGACGATCTTCAGTGACATTAGCCGGTGTTCCTCCAGCGTGCACCAGCCTCTTTATGTCAGAAATAAGGAGAGGGTCACTTATACACGAAAGGGGTAAACAGCAATGTATTTCCCTCCCAGGGAGTTCAAGTTCACTGGAAAGCTAAGACTATGTGTAGACCCAAAAGGATTTTGACCCCCCCTGTCTCCCTCCCTCCCTCCCTCTTCCTCCGTCCGCTCCTTCTTATCTCTGTTATCTTAAATCCTACTCTCGTGCAACTCCTCACTCTGGAGCTAGATCATTTTTGCTCTTAGGATTCCATTTCTCCACGGAATGAAGTCGGGATTAGTCTTGGCGAGATCCTTCTTGTCACTCTCGGTTCTCACCCAAGTTTCCCATTCGTTTTCTTCTCACGTTCTTGGCATTAAACCTTCGCCAGGGCAAAGGGTCCCTCCTCTACCACTCCCTCGGTTGAATAAAATCGCTTGGCGGCAGCCAGGACAAATGTGGAAGGGATTAGTTTTTTTTGTCCCGCCTTCTCTCTTCATCGCTCTCTCCCTCCTCTCCCCTTCCCTCCCCTTCTCAAGACAGTTCCTTTCTGTTGCTTCTTGTTGATGTTTTGGTGTCTTCCATTCCACACCGATTCTGTCGGCGGTCTCTTTCCTTGGTCTCCCAGCCTATTTCTTTGTCAACCATTCCCGCCCCACTTGTTTTAATACTTGACCTCGTCTTTTTCTTGTGGGTATATGCACATTTGTTTCACACACACACACACACACACACACACACATGAGCTCTCTTCTGAGAGGGAAATAGCTGTCAATCACGAGTCCAACACGTGATCCAAGACCATGGTGAATCACACACACAGGAAGAAACCAGACTGACAGACAGACTTTGAGAACACATTCAAGATGGTAACACGCTTAATGCACATTTTCTTTCCCGACATTATTTCATGACTTCTTCCGCTCCGTGATGTGCAGCTGGAGAAGGGTCCGAAGTGCCTCAGCTGTGGACGCAACAGCTGTGCAGGAGCTGTGTCTGCTCCTGGTTCCTTTTGTTTATTCTTTAATACTTTATCCCCTCCCCCCAAAAAAATAGTTTCAGTATACACTGAAAACGTTTAACACTTTATCCCCCCCCCAAGAATAGTTTCAGTATACACTGAAGATCTTTAACACTTTATCCCCCCCCCCCAAAAAAAAAATAGTTTCAGTGTACACAGAAGAACGTATTGTCAGTGGATTGTCGCAGTTGGGTCTATGATAACTGGTTGTTGTTTGTGTGGCTCTTCAACGTTGGTAGCTCTCTGCCGTAATTGTGGAGGACTGTTGTAATGTCAGTTATCATTTGTTGTCACTGAACTATGTCTTGTTAGGTATCTAGATCCAGATTGCAAAAGTTATTTTTGGTTATGTAGGAGAGGGGTGGAGGGGGCATAGAGAAGCGGCCACACAGTTGATGCAATATCAGGTCGTAAACTTTCAGCAAACTACTGAACTATTGGCCATACGCTTTTGTGTACGCAGAAACAAGATTTTGGTAATAATCGATAGGTTAAACATGTTCATGTGATTTACAAGATGCTCTGAACTCCCTGGTGTGTCTTACGTAGGATCGAGTGTATAAGAATTGAAACCATTTTAGTCGGAGTTGGCCATTGCGCCACATCTTCGTTGAGGCAAGAGAATGGCTTGAGAGTGTTCGCGGGCTCTTGAAGATGCGGCAAGTCTTGCCACTTGTCTTTCCTCTCTCAGGACCGCAAGAATCAACTCGTTTGTTCCCTTGTACTAAGGTAACAAGTTATGATTCAGAATATATCAAGTGGAACTAATGACATAGTATTGGAAATATTGCAAAGATTCGTAGCAATGGCCTTCAGTACATAGGAGGCAAGGGTCATGAACCACTGGGCCACCCATCTTCGTATCACCACATCGTCGATGGCTCGTGAGGGGTTGGAAGGATAGCACTGATGCCGTGTTCATGACATTGAATAAATATTTCGTTAATTATTTTTATTATTATAATATCTGTTTTTACTTGAAGCTGTACTCTCGCTCCCGAATTTAATCATCGAGCGGTTATCAAAGGCTCCTCACCTCTTCTTTCAAGATAATGTTAAACCGTCAAAGATGTATCGAGGTCAAGGGTAAATGGATTCGAACGCAAGGGAAGGGGTAAGGTGGTGGTGCGGATGGGCGAGTGTTGACGTCATCAAGTCCATTGATTACGCCGATGCATAAACGTCCACTCATCATCAACGAGGGGGCACTCAGGGCTTCCGGCCCGTGTTTTTCTCCTTATTATCTCGGGTTATGTTGCTCGGAACGCCTCTAAACTTGGTTAAAAAGGAGTAGGGTTGGGAGCAAGTAGGCGTTTTAGGTCGCAAGATAAGCTTAGCAGGCGATGGTGTTGCCCTGGTCAGACTCAATGCGTACATACAAACCCTCTATATACACACAAACCCCCCATACACAAACCCCCCCATACTCACAACCCCCCCCATACACACATCTCCCATGCACGTACAGGACGGACAGGAAGATAACAATCCATAAAAAATAATGTTTTGATTTTCGTTGTGTTACGTTTGTGTTAGAACTCCGAACGAACCGGTGATAAAGATAACGACGCAGTGTTTTTGGAGCTACCCAGTGTTATGATACCGTGGCGGTGGATAGGGGGGTTGCGGCGATGATGGCAGTGTTGAATGAAATATTATATGACCAGAAGACTATCCGGCTCGACGCATCCAGACTAAACACACGCACTCTTGTAGCACACTTTTCGGATCTTTCGCGCGTATAGTCTTTTAGGACCCTACACCCTCACCCCCCCACCTCTATACATTTAATTTATTAGGACACTATTACACACACACACACACTTGGAACAAACTGGGTAATGAAATAGTGTGCGCAAAAAACATTTATGAGTTAAGTAAACTAGACACTGCGAGATACAAAGGCGGGACACCACGAGCATAGCTCCACTTCCCGCAAAATACAACTAGGTAAACACACACACACACACACACACACACACACACACACACACACACACACACACACACACACACACACACACACAACCCAACCCCCCCTGAGGTGGTCGTCCAACATACGAGTACTCCTTTCTGAAAATGGTAAGGGTGTTCAGATTTTTAGTAATTTAAATATATCTTACAAACTCTATTTCTGATATGCGTTAACATGTTTGGTTATATTGAGCTGTTGGAATGAAGATTTGTAAAGTACGTTTACAGTTTAATTACATATGAAATGGTCTGGGTATTGCAAGTTGAAACTAAAGGGAACACAAACTAAATATTTCAAGTGAAACTCGGTTCTGTAAGACGGAAGTAGCGCTAATAGCTCAACACACGCGAAAGCGTGCACACAGGCTCAGTGAAGAAAACCTCTCGAGAACACGGATTGGGACAGGTGCAACGATACGAACACGTCTTGACTTTTTCAAAAGTTGAGCAACGGTTGAACCGGCCGATGGTCAGTAGACAGTCGTGACTTCCTGTAGACCTTGTTCATTTCCTCTTTTCTCTTCCTTGCCCAGTTGCTCTTCGTTCTCTCTCTCTCTCTCTCTCTCTCTCTCTCTCTCTCTCTCTCTCTCTCTCTCTCTCTCTCTCTCTCTCTCTCTCTCTCCTATTCTCTTTCTCATACCCTTTGCGTTCTTCGTCTCCTTTCGCTTTTTATTCCTCATGTTTACTTCCGCACGGCTTGTTTCACTCTTGTTCTCGCCACGGCTCCTCCCGTTCCTTCCCTCCTGCACGTAATCGCTTTCATCGTTGTTTTTTGTTCCCCTTCCCCTTACCCTCTCTTCATCCTGTGTAACCAACGGTAATGCCAAGCCAAGTCACCTGTGTGTGTGCGTGTGTGTGTGTGTTCATGGTTTTGTGTGCATACGGACTTTTCGTCTGCATTTACGCGAGTATGTGTGTACCGTCTCAGTAGTTCATGATCTGCTATTCCAGTCTTGTTCTTTGGTCAACTATAACGAATTCATTCTCTCATTTTCTTTACGCCGTAGGATAGAGCACCTTGGTTTTCCAGCCTGTTCTCACGTTTTCCATTCCCTTCTTGCATGCAATGGTTTATATTCCCTTCTTGCATGTGCAGAGTTGGGTTTTGACTAATTTGGTTCTCGCTTAATGCTTTACATTTTCTTTCGTTTTCGCGAGTTGATGAACACACGGTATGTCACTATTAAGTGGGTAGATCCTTTAACGCAAATTGCAGCCCAGGACCTTCCCCCCCTCAATTCTTTTCTTCTCCTAAAGTAAATATTGAGTCTACGATTTTTTTTTCCACATTATTTCATCACATCACCCCATACCCATTCTCCCCCAATTTTCCTTTTTTTTCCCCGTTTTCTCTTTGTGACCCCTTCTCATGCCTCCCCCTCCACTCCACTTTGTAATTCACAAGCCAAACACGGGGCCCGACCGCTCTCGGCCAATCAGAGAGCTGTAATGACCGCGCCGCCTTCTGCCCCCCAACCCAACCGTCGATGTGTGCATATGCCTCAAGTCGGGAGACTGCACTTCCGGTCCAAATCTGTTTTTAGACCCAAAGGGTTAACTGCTCTCAGTTCCTGTTTGTAGTAGTGGTTGTGGTGGTAGTAGTAGTAGTAACATGATTAATGGTATTAGTACTAGTAAATGTTTAAACTAACCAGGAAGTGTGGGTAAATTGTTTTCAGTACCTCTTTGGTGCAGTAGCAGTTCTTAAACATTAGGAGACGGGGTTCCTGCCTTAGTGTATGTATTGTAGCTGGAGCCAGGTGCGTGAAGGTACAAGTGGGTAAGAAATCTGTAAAATGTGGAACTCTCTATTACCTAAGCGAATCGGACTAAGGAAACTGGCAGATGTTGCTATTTTTCTTTGACCTTTAGTACCTGTCCTGCTGTGTGCTACAGAGCGTTGTTGTCTGGCTGAGATAGGTGACACGGCAGAGAACGTAGTGTCAGTCAAATGTATAACTCCACCACCTCATCCTTTTCCTATTCTTGTCGTTTTTTTGTTTTGTTTTTTCTTCCTCTTTGTCTACCACCACCGACTTCTCCACTTCCTCCTCTTCCATCCTCTTCCATCATATTCTTCTTCCTCCAGATTCTTTTCTTCCTCTTCGTCTTCCTCCTCCCAATGCCTTCCACTTTCTTTTCCGTTTCCTTCTATTTAATCACCTCCTCATCTTTTTCCCTTCCTCTTTGGGAATAAAAATATCAGTCTTTCTTGGAGTCCCCGATCGATTGAAGAACTACAGATTAGGAGAGGTGTGTGTGTGTGAGAGAGAGAAAGAGAGAGAGGGGGGGAGGTTGGGGGGAGGGATCTTATGAAGAATGCACGCCCTGGCAAACTTTAGCATGTTGACATAGTGAAGTGTGCTAAGCAAGACTGTGCAAAGTGTATTTAGTACGTATACATACCGTAGTAGTATTGTGCGCGGGCATTGGTGGGGGCATGTGGCGGAGAAGGGCTGAAGGGTAGTGAAGGATTGGCAGGTAAAAGTAAATACGAGAAAATATTTTGTGGAAGGTGCAGTAATGAAATTTCTTTGCAGGAGTAAAACACACACACACACACACACACACACACACACACACACACACACACACACACACACACACATTTACCATAATCCCAAGGGATGGATTTTATCCAAGCCATTATCCTACCTCAACGGTTGCAAAAGACTTTGTCGTTGGGATAAAAGGCAAACTTGTATCTGATTACAAGACCGAGATTGCGGAGACGCATTGCATCATTGTTGTGTTTTTTTCTCCCCTGAATATTCCCCGCCCTTGACCGTGGGTAAATATGTATGGAAAAGAAACGCGCTAAACTATCAAATATACATACAGCTGCCATGATTATGAGGAAAGAAGGCACGTTTTGGAAATATTATTGTTTTATGCCCATGTAAGATTGTTGTTGAGGGCCGTGCAAGCTCATGTACACGTATACACACGCGCACGCACACACACACACACACACACACACACACACACACACACACACACACACACACACACACTTAATAAAACCATATTTGTATCTGACTATTTGTCATGTGAGTATTTGATGAATATATAGAAACTAATGTATACACAACTCGGCTACGTAGAGAAACAAAAAAAAATACCAAAAAGAATGACACGAGGAAAAGGAGATATAGCAGGGAATGGAGGTGGCTGGGGGAGGGACATTGCTTGGCATGGCCAAGGGGGGAACGGGAAGGGAAGGGGGAAGCACAATGCAGGGAGAAGGGGAGAGAGGGCTTGGGGGGATACAGTGGCTCATAGGGACCTGAGGTTTCTGGTTTTGTTGATGTAAGACGACGAATGAATTGCAGCAGCCTGAAGTAAAAGTCGTTTGCGTCTGAGTGGGGATGTGGTAAGGAGGTGGGGTTATGAGGCTCTGTTGGATATTTCAGAGATGAAAAGTGTTCGCCCCCCCCCCTGGCTATGGCTCTCTCTCTCTCTCTCTCTCTCTCTCTCTCTCTCTCTCTCTCTCTCTCTCTCTCTCTCTCTCTCTCTCTCTCTCTCTCTCTCTCTCTCAGCAGGTCCTTTTCGTGTGTGCGTGTGTGTGTGTGTGTATTTTTAGGTGTGGGAGTAAATTATTTTGGTGTTGAGGGCTCAGACTTGTCGGAAGCGAATTGACGTCATACCGGTAAGTCTGGTATATTTAAAAGCTTCATCTTGGGCTTTACCACCACTATCACTACCACCACCACCACCACCATCATAGTCATCAATAAACGTCATGCGCATCGCTGCCTTCTCCATGATTTTTTTCTTTTTTCTTTTTTCTTTTTAACTCTTCCTGTTATCATCATCACCTCATTTCTCTTCTTCCTTGTCAACGTCATCTTTTCCTTTTGCTTTTCTTTTTCCTTCCATGTTCTCGTTCTCCTACTCCTCTTCCTCCTCTTCCTCCTACTCCTGTCTCGCCTGCTCCTCTTTCTCTCTCTTTCTCTCCTCCCTTCTTCCTTAGTTTTCTTCCTCACAGATTTCTTCCTTCACTTCTTCTGCCTCCTCTTCCCCTTCCTCCTGCTCTTCCTTCTCTTCCTCGCAGTCCGCCGCCTACTCCCCTCCCACCACTCTTCCTCACTTCCTCTCCCCCTCTTCTTCCTCTCGTCCTCCTCCACCCTCTCTTCTCCTACTCCTCCTCCCCTGTTTACTCCTCTCCCTCCACTCTCCTCCTCCCCATCTCCTTCTCCACTTCCTCTCCCCTCTTCCTCCTCCACTTCCTCTCCCCTCTTCCTCCTCCACTTTCTTATTCCTCACCCTTTTCTTCCTCTCCCTCTCCCCCTCCAATTCCACTCCCCTCTTCCTCTCCTCCTCCTCTTCTGCGATCTTAGCCCTTAATTACACCGTCTTGGCATTACCCGTCGGATATCCATAGTCGACTTAGGTTATAGTATCAGGTAACGAGGATGGGGGAGGGGAGGAGATGAGATGAGGTGGAGGGGGAGGGAGGAAGAGGGCTGGAAACGATGGAGAAGACCATACTAGAGATGGTGAAAAGAACGTAAACATCCTAGTTGATTCTAGAAACTGTTACGATAGTTTTCCTAGTTATGTTCTGTGTCCCATATTTAGATATTTTTCAGTTCGGTGCTTAATTGATGTTCAGGGAAAGGTTCTGGTAAATGCACA
>NC_134805.1:45156249-45186249 GCF_046742065.1 Oratosquilla oratoria | reverse complement strand
AGAAATATCACTGATAGTTTTTGTCACCATGGTAACGTTCCCGATTGAATACATATATATTCTATCTCAGCGTTTTGATTGCTTTTTTTTGTGTGTGTGTGTCAGGGGGAAAATTGTGATAATTTTGTTATCTTTTTTTCCTCCCTTTAATGTGCCTGTGTGTCTATTTTCATATGCTAAAAGATGTACACATTTACATATCCGCTTTCGTCAGTGAATTTTATGTTGATAGAATCGACCCAGTGTATTCACTTTGCAGTTTTATTTCTTATCGTTGGTTCTCTATTTCATGTTGATGTCTTTTAGAAATGTACGGTGCGTTTACATGTACATGTACAACTACACGTACAAATACTGGTAAGGTACAGTGGTAATAGGGCAAACAAATGCAGTGAGTCATTTTTGGGGCACATTTGGTGATATGCTGGTACACTTTGGTATCTCTTATCGATGGTTCTCTGTGTTGTCTCGACATAGTAGAAGTGTACCATGCGTGTACAGGTACAGATACTGGTAAGGTACAGCAGTAATAGGACTTACAAATGCAGTGCATCATATTCTGTGGTTCATTTGATGACTTGCAAGTACACTGGGAGAGATCAGCATGTTTCTGATACATGTTGTTATAATAAAAGATAATTCTTGTATGTACGAAATATGAAGGTATTTTACTTTTCTTCAAAATAAAGAGGACGCTTTGCATCCAGGCATATCAATTGTTCACACATATTCTTTGGTTAAAGTAATAATGCAGTGTTTCCAACTAGGTGTGTCAGCAATTAATTGGTTATTTATTGTTATTACCTTCATTATTATTATTATTAATATTGTTATTATTATTATTATTATTATTATTACCATTATTATTATTATTATCATTATTATTCCATCTCGTGTTTTTCATTTCCGCCGCTAGATGTCTCACCTTACCGCGACCTCGCCGCCCGACCACACTTTCCCCGACTCAAGATCTTCCTCGTCTCCGTGTCCACCCCTCACCCCTCCGTTCCGTGGAACCACCTTGATCTCAGGCGATTTCGTTGCGCAAGATAATCCAATCAATTATGATGACATACCGAACTGGCCCGGCTAAGAACAGACTATGTCATGTTCGAGGGGTGAGGCCGGGGGGGGGGGCGGTTAGCTCCGAGCCTCAGTCATTTCCGTGGAATAATATCCTCAGTACGTGGTTTCAAAAAATGTATTTAAATGACGTCACTATGCTGGAGGATACGGGGATACCAAGCCTCGACATAGCCCCACAGGAGAGCTTCGAGTTCTGTGACTCAGAAGATGTCTTTAAGATCAAACCTGAAGTCCAAGAACCCAAATCTTGGGACTCTGAGGATGACCATTGGACATCGAGGAGTCGACAATGGGGTTATTGTGCCCCTACAAACCCGGGGCAGGGGTCATGCCTGATGGGTCCTTCTCAGACCTTACACGAAGGTGTTGGTGCGGAAGTCTAAAAGAGCGTGAAAAGGAAAGTGAAGAAGAAAGGTGAAAATTTTCTCACCTCGAGTTTGGCTTACTGTTTCAATGGACGGTGGCCCCCTCCACCTCTCTCTCTCGCTCTCTTTTCTCTCTATTCTCCTCTCTCTCGCTCTCTTTCCTCTCTCTCTCTCTCTCTCTCTCTCTCTCTCTCTCTCTTCTCTTCTCTTACCTGATGTCTTCTCCATTATATTTAACTTGCATCATCCTAACCCGCTTTGACTGCCGCACCTTAAACTCGTTTCTGTTCTCTTCGACTCTGACTAGGGTTACCTTAACTCGATTCGGGTCTAGTTACGGTGACTGAACTCTCTTCGTCTTAACTCACCAGATTAGCGGCTCGAGAATGTCCACAATGATAGAAGCGCTGGCAAACATATATATATATATATATATATATATATATATATATATATTCAAAGTTTGTATTTGTTATATTTCTGTACACAGTACAATACTTCCTACCTATTTATTCATTTATTTATGTGTTTTGTTTGAGAAGGATTTATCGATGTAACGAGAAAATATACGTATATACTCCTGATATTCTCACATTCGCTTTGCTTTCGGTTCGAATCCCACACATCTCTCCGATTCCCAGTAGTGACTGTTACCTAACACAGCAATCTAAACGTATAGAACAAAGGTGACGGTTTCGGCCGTAGCTACGCGCCTCCTGACGTAAACTCTTTGCCCTCTTGAAATGCCATGCATCAGGATCATTTGCCCGCAGCTGTACAGTATATTATTCTACCTCTCTCCCCTCTCCCCCACCCCCCATCCCCCCATCCCCGAACCTTCCCACCGACCACCCACCTCACCCTTCCCCCCTCAGCCCCCAGCCCCCAGCCCCCGTGTTTGAATCTACCTGTGACCCTTTCTATCTCAGATGTTAAGCCTCCCATCGCCAGTTCACGCTTCCACTATCGATCCTATCGAATGTATACGACCTTCGACCCTTGGCCGGCGGCGCCAGATTATTCACAAGGAAAGAAGCGCTGGGAAACTACAATCCACAACAACAACCCTGGGCCGGTATGCTCTCGTACGCCATGTAACAGGTATCTTGTATACCTTAACTTTGAAGCTTTTGTGTGTCTTTCCAAAGACGACACTATCCTAACAGAATCGGAACCCTCAGAGAAATTACTCTTCCTCTTCTGTCCACTTTCTTGTATCTTTGTATCTTGTATCTCACCTTTCATGCCGAGTACCAGTAGATCGTTGGTGTTAACCAGAGCTTCTAGTCTTGGGGACTGTGGGCTCGTAACCAGGTCTACGGAGATTTTGGTCTGGCAAAGCTGAAGTGGTTCATACCTTCCTGCACTTTACATAGACCCGAAGATCTTGTTCCGTGTTTACGAACTTTATATTCTTTCTTTCTCGAATGGCAGCGATTAGCCTAATGGTTCTCTACTTGTGGACCACTGAAGTTTCTAAGTAGGTTAACATTCAACTAGGGGATGTTTAGCGATTAAGTTCAGTGTTGAAGTGGTCTCCGGTAGGCCAAGGAACAGTACATTAAATTAGTGGATGTTTACCGGTAAGTTCAGTGTCGAAGTGTTTGCTTCAGGAAGCCGAGGAATAGCAGTGCATAAAGTTAGTGGTTGTTTAACGATTATGTTCATTGTCGAAGTGGTCTCCGGTAGGTCAAGGAACAGCAATACATAAAGTTAGTGGATGTTTACCGGTAAGTGGAAGTGTTTGCTTCAGGAAGCCGAGGAACAGCAATGCATAAATTTAATGGATGTTTAGTGATTTAAGTTCAGTGTCGAAGTGGTTTCTCCGGAAGGCCAAGGAATATACATAAGTATGGGATATGTGAAGAAAGAATGATGGAGAACTCGTGGTTTAGTCTTAGTCCAGGGTAACGTCAATCCCATAGCTCCCCTCTCTCGCTGTTACTTCCTGAACTCTTCCATGGTGTTCCCACGGGCCTCGTTAACTCCGTCCTTACAACCTAAGATTTCTCACACTGCCTTGTTGCGTCCTTCAAGGCGCTCGTAATCACGTGTGTACATCCTATTTTTTACCTGATTTATGTATTGAAAGTATGTATGTATGCATATGTTTATGGGTAAGGAATGTAACACGTACACAAACGCATGCGCGCGCACACACACACACACACACACACACACACACACACACACACACCATTTTCGTAACACTGAAAGGAGTGAACTGTAATAAACTTTGAAAAATTAAGATCTGTAGATTCAGTAAGACATGGTCATGATAAGAAATATTTAAAAAAAAATAAAAAAAATATATACACAGTTGGCATAAAATTAGTACAATATTTCATTTAAGGAAAACGTAAGTAAAAAGAAAAGAAAGAAAAGAGAAATGGTTTATGTTGTTCACGCACGCGACGCAATTGGTTATAAGACAAAGAAAAATCCTTTCGGGTGTTGACACGCGCCATGATTAGTCCGAAACTGGAAAAAAAATGCATATTAATGGGATCACAGTAATTTATTTTGAAAAAGAAAAGTTTTTGGATGCTGAGACACAAGCCACAATTAGTTAGAAACGGAAACTGTGGCGTATGGTCTCCACTCACAATTTGTGAACATTCGCCCTGCAACAACTTATACACGAAATCGCTCGTTGAGCGGCAACAGAAAAGAAAAAGATCAACCACTAATTCTCGGGAACGTGACAAGGCGTTAATAAATTAGAAAGTCCTGCCTCGCTCTTTTAAAGAGCTCCCCCTTCCCCCTTTTTTTTATGTAAGATCGCCCAACTTCATCCAGAAACGATCCAATTATTTGGGGAATGTGACTAAGCTTGAGAAATAAGCGAGTCTTGCTTCACTCGTTAATCCATAAAGAGGCCTCCCCCTTCTTAATCAAATCCGATGACGCCATCCAGAAGATTTAAATCAAATTAGGTCTCAACCCTCAAGAGGTAGAGGTGTCCCTTTCAGCTGAATAAAGTCATCAGACGACAGTGAAAAAAATAGTATGAATTGCTGTTGCCGTCTGTTGAGTTAACTTCGCCTTTCTCGGTCAAAATGCGAAGGCTTTTGTAATAACATTTATTTCACAGAACTGTGTGTGTATTTGAATACGCATAGTGGTTACTTGTTTCCTTTTGATTTCTTCTTCTCTTTCGTCGTTGTCGTCGTCCTCGCCGTCCGGTTGGTACACGACCTCGTTTGACCTGTTGGCTATTTGCCCTTTGATCATTCGACTTTTTCTCTCGGCATCGACACGCCCCTAACTGCCCCCCCGATCCGGCTTTGCCTCACTGGTAAGCTTGTTAGCCACGCAGGCACCGTCTCCGTCACGGCAGGCACGAAGGTATAGTTAGATGATTTACACAAGCATACATGGCGTTGTTGCAAGAGTCAGTAAGTTAGTTGACGCACACACACACACACACACACACACACACACACACACACACGTACATACATACACACATAAATACACACGCACGTACATGCAGACACACGTACACGCGTGTTACATACTGGCCTCTATTGTATATATCTTAGCCTCCCATCTCCACCCTCACAGCCTCTTTTATCTCAACATCTCGGCCGATCTCGCTTAAGACGACCTCCTAGATCTGCTCTTCTCGTCTTAAGGTCGTCTTCAGCATCACTCAGGCTTGCTTGGGTTTCGTTTTCATTCGTAACCTCTTCCTCGTCTTCCTTCTCCTCCACCTCCTCCTCTTTCTTCTCAGCTCCCCATCGTCCGTCTGCTCGTCTGCATTCTTCTCTTTATCAACCGGATTCCTTCTCCTCTACTTCGCATTCTTTGCCCTTCTTCCCATATTTCTTTTTTCTCGTCTCTCCAGTTTTCTTACTCCCAGCTCGAATGCGCGCGCACGCACGCACGCGCACACACACACACACACACACACACACACACACACACACACACACACACACACACACACACACACACATACACACACATTCTTCCCTCTCACACCTTCCCCTTCCTTTTCTTTCACCTCTCCTATCCTTTACCCTTCCTTCTCCTCTCTCTTCTCCCTCCCCTCTCTTCTCCTTCCCCTCTTTTCTGGCGCCCCCCCCCCGTGTTATTTCCAATTCTCTGGTTCTCCCCATTAATCTTCTCAGCTTTGTCTTTCCTCTTGTTGTCTTACTGAAACTTAAACACAGCCTGTTCTCTCTCTTCTTCTTCCTCCTCCTCCTCTTCCTCCTCCTCCTCCTCTTCTCCTCTTCCCCTCTTCCTCCTCCTTCTACAACATGCCGTTATGAATATCTTTGATTCTTGTTACTGCTTACCTTGGAATCACGCGAGTGTGTCCCAACAAACGTTTCGGGACTCATCGTAAACAAAGAAACGTTCAGTGGGAACCGTTTGCGTGTATCGGGGTCTCTGGGCCGCTAAAACACACACACACACACACACACACACACACACACACACACACACACACACACACACACACACACACACACACACACACACACACACAAAACCACCACTGTTCATCTACAACCTGCATCTACCCCGTCATCCGACATTCACCCATATTTCCCCATTCATTATAGCATTCCCTTCACCCCCATACTTCCCCAGTTGCATATCCTTTCCCCCCACGCCATATCTTCCCCATCTTTGAAATCATCCCGCTTCCCCATAATAACTTTGTTTTCTTTCCCAGTCTCTCCCCATATTAAACACCCGCAACTAGTACCTCTCTTTCGCCATACACCATGCCCCACCCCGTTCCTTTACCCCATACCTCGGAAAAATCTCACCCATTACTTAACCTTTACTTACATCATGTTGTTTTCACCCCAGTACTTTTCCCAATACTGGACATCCTCACCCGATTCACGTCTGTCACCCATATGCCTTCCACCTGCCCCCACCTGGTGAACCCTTCTCCCTCCCCCCCCATTGTCCATCCCCATACATCCCCAGAAGTACATCCTCACCTTGCCTTCTGTCTTCACCTTTTTCTCATCCTTCAACATATTCCTAACCATTCCATCCCCACTTTCCTCACCCTTCAAACCCCGCCTCCCTTATCCACCTCCCAATCCGCCCTTGTAAACGTGATAGAGTCTACCTATGACCCTAGGACCCCATTACTCGCGGAAGGAACGACCTCCCGTGACTTGAATCGTAGAGGATCAGGGGGCGGGGCCACTGTGCAAAAAGCGACGATCGGCCCAGTGGATTGTTTAAAACCTAGACGAAAGTTTCGATATTGGCCAGTGTGTGTGTGTGTGTGTGCGCGCGCGAGAGAGAGAGAGAGCCGGGCAGGATGGAAAGAGGAGGGGAGGAAAACATTTAAGTCGGAGGACAAGTGGAATTAAAGTGGAAGACAGGGAGAAGTATATAAAGGGCTGCCCGATTTAATGTAAAAAGTATGTGAAAGGAAATGGGAACACATTAGGTGAGGGGGAAGGAAGGAGAGATATGTTGAGGGGGGATTAGGGCAAAGAGGCGTAATGAAGATGAGTCTATTTGAGGGGGAGGAGGAGGAAGAGGAGGGTAAAGGCGAGGAGGCTAATAGGGAAGGAAAAGTATGTATACTCCTTTACACACACGCGCGCACACACACACGCACACACGCGCGCGCGCGCGCATACAATGCATACTTGCTCTCTCTCTCTCTCTCTCTCTTTCTCTTTCTCTTTCTCTCTCCTCCCTCACTCTCTCTCTCTCTCTCTTTCTCTTTCTCTTTCTCTCTCCTCCCTCACTCTCTCTCTAACTCTCTCACTATCTATCTCCATTGCTGGCCGTCTTGGGTTATTGTAGGCCAGCTTGAATCAATTACTTAGTGTTAATTAAACCTGGCATTGTCTTCTCTTTTTTTTTCGTTCTTTTTTTTTTCTCCCATTTCGAAGCGATGGAGATGTGCCAGGGAGACATCAATAGATTGGGCGCTGTGAATCTTGATCTGTGTTTATGTTGTGCTGTTTGAGAAATTGCTCGCGTTGATGGTGTTGATGGTGTGGTGGGGATGGTGGAGGATTTGGTGAAGATGGTGTGTAGTTATTGTTAGTGAGGGAGGTAGGAATGAGTTGTGGTGAAATTTGTAGTGGTGGTGGATGAGGTTGTGCGGTGAGATGACGATCTTACATCAGGAGAAGCTCAACAGTTAACCTTCGCCCCTTGTGCTAGACAGCCATGCGTAGGTGATAAAACTCATTGGAATACAATGGAAGACATATGCAAAAAATATATATAGATTTTTATGAGGAGACCTGCGAAGGGGGCGGGTGGGAGGATGGGGAGGCGTTGGTGGGAACCTCGAGTGGGATGAATGACTGGGACGGTCCTTGAAATGGGATTCTCTAGAGGCCCATTACTTGCGGTCAACCTGCGTTTCATTCCTTCCCATTTGTACACGACACTGGTGCCATCTCCCCAACCTCCACATTTGCCCCCCTTCCCCCCCTTTCCCCACAGTCCTCTTGCCCGCCACCACTATCTCTCACTCTCTCTCTGCCTCCAACCCCCCTCTGTGTGTGTGTGTGTGTGTGTGTGTGTGTGTGTGTGTAGTCCAACAGACGTTAAGGTTTCTGCAGCTTTGTGTGAATGCATTTTGATTATCCGTTTATTAGGTGGAGAAGTCTGTCTTCTTGCGTATGGATTTGAATTTGCGGTCTTCTTTGCCGTGTTTCCCTGGACACGCGGTGGGAGATTCCCACGGTGGATTGAGCCGAGATTGCTCAAAATGACGTCATTCGTTATCGTTTTCGTACTCACCAGCCGTTACATTTGTTAGCCCATCCGCCCCCACCCCTACACCTTTTTATTTGTGTGCGCGCGTGCGTGTGTATGTGTGTGTGTGTGTATGTATGTATGTATGTGATATCTTACACCAAAGTTCACACGTTCGAAGGCCGCTTCCACGCCCCTTGGGGGACTCCGCTTGCCTTCGGGTTTTTGAAGTTTCGCTTTGGCAAGTGTTCTGGGAACAAGTTAAACGTCTTTACCCAGGGAGGGTCGTGAATGATCGTGCTTGTGCGAATTTTTGAGGCCAAGAATTGAGAACGATTTTGCAATGTGGTTAGAGTACTTTTTCACTTTGTTTATGACGTAAGAATGTTTCATTTCCTTCCAAAATTTCCCGTGTTCTTTCTGAAAGGTTGATGTGTTACTTGTGTCTTCCATAGTATTTGACATTGACGGGGATGCTCAGTGAAAGAAAAACTATTTCCTCAGGGAAATTCTCCGAAGATAGATCAAACATGGCGAAACATAATGAGAATGTGCTATGAGAATCTTGCCGATTCTCATAACGTTTCGCCATGTTTAACCTATTTTTGGACAAACTTGGGAAGATAGTTTTGTCTTTAACTGTACAGCCAGTATTACACAATAAAGGTTGATGGGTTCAAAGGCAGTTTAGGTGGCGGTTATGATGGTATTAATAAATAGTGAATGAAAACTTTCATATGAATTGTGATTGCAGAACTACAAACCTAAGGCTTTATTAAGCCCTTTTATACGATGTTCTTTGTAGATAATGAGTTGCAGATAACGGATAGTGATGACTTTGTAATAAGATTATCTTAAGAAAACAAACCCTTTAGTATAATGAAAAAGAAACAAAATGCAATGCATAATGGAAAAGTGGAATAGGCATAGACAAGAAGGTGAAGGAGGGATAGATGATGATAGCGGAAGTGTTGGAGGAAGAGGTGGAGAAAGAG
The DNA here is from genome assembly GCF_046742065.1 of Oratosquilla oratoria. Lineage (NCBI taxonomy): Eukaryota > Metazoa > Arthropoda > Malacostraca > Stomatopoda > Squillidae > Oratosquilla > Oratosquilla oratoria. The sequence goes on along the minus strand of NC_134805.1, from coordinate 45,177,101 downwards.
GCAGCTCGGAGAGATATGGGGAATTAATTGGTTTAGAGATGACATATAGAGTGATGAGCATGGAGGGGGACAAGTGCACGGGTAGGGTGATGTGAAGTATTTGATTAGCAATAGTCAGCACACTGAAGAGGTGTAACCACAGAGATGGAGTGATTTAAGGTGAGCAAAACAGAATAATAGAATTTAAAAGTGGCTAGTACCATTTTGTACTGAAAAATAGTTTCGAAACAAAATAATAGGGACTTGGTCAATAGGGATGTCGCTAAAACACTGTCTGCAGTCATTACCTTATACATAGGACGAGTAGTAAGTGGAAAAAGAGAGAGGGACGAGGAGAAGTACAGTATTAGGTAATGGAAAAGGAGGTGGTAGAGAAGGAGGAAGAGGAGGAGGAGGTGGTAGAGGAGGAGGAGGGGTGGTGGGGGTGGGAGAGTTCCAGTACCATTACTTCCCATTTTGCAGTAAAGTGAAGTTGTATATGCAAATGTGATGGCGCGCGTCGATTCATTACACGGCGCCCACCGCTCTCACTCACGTCATACACACGCCAGCTCTCACGCACTCTCACTCTCCGCTTCTTTGTGTGTCCCCTCACCCGCCCACCCCCACTCCCCCGCTTCCACGAGGGGTTGAGATGAATTCTGGAAAGTTAAGCAAGAAACGGGGTGAGGAGAGTCCTGTGGGGACACGGGTAACTGGATGATGTGAGAACAGACTTCAAGGGAAACATTTGCGACGTTGATGTCGCTTTTCTCTCTCTCTCTCTCTCTCTCTCTCTCTCTCTCTCTCTCTCTCTCTCTCTCTCTCTCTCTCTCTCTCTCTCTCTCTCTCTCTCTCTCTCTCTCTCTCTCTCTCGCTCGCTCGCTCTTCAGGGATCCACACGTAGCCTTTGAGCTCTTATGTCTGCATACACTCAACATCTACAAGCTCTTATGTCCCCATACGCACTCTTAAGCATGAAAGCCGGCTTACCAACGCGTGCACATTATCTTCCTCGCCAATGCTCTTTCTCTCTCTCTTACACACACGTACGCACATACACATACGCACACATACACACACACGCGCGCGCGCGCACATTCTTTTCTTGCTATCCCTGTATAGTGTAATGGCAGCATGTTTAATGCAGTCGGTACTTTAGGTACTCGCTCTTTCACTTTCAGTTCTTTGCTTTATATCCCCGTATGGGGTAATGGCGCCATGTTTTATGCAATCACACTTACAGACCGGAATCACGTAGCCATTTATGATTGAAGACTAATCCCTATTCAGAGAAGAATGCTATTCACTTTCAGCTTCTATTCTCCCTCACATATGCTGCAATTTTAAAATCTCACCGCCTGTGTCACAGTGACTCAGCTTGTGTCATTTTGTCCCGAAGGCTAGAAGCGGATATTATTGCATGTTGCCCCCTCTTAAGTGCGTTACCAGAACTCACGTCACATGACAAGCACCTTTTGCCCTTCACACGCACGTATCTCTAAAAGACATTCAAATATTCAAAAGTATCTTCCTTTGAATTTAGATATTCAAGCATATCGTATCATACGTTCACTCTTGTTATATACGCATACGCCACTTTGCAGACTTAATCCATTGCTACTACGTGCCAACATCACACGCTCGCTTGCCCGAGTCGTATCTGGTCGTCTTATCCAATGTTGCCACTTTTCCTACTTGTGTGCTCGCACAGGCAACGCGAATCATCAAAATACAGTATAGCTCCCCCCTCCTTTACCTTCGCTCCCACACACACGCAATTCTTTGGATGACACATCTTAGATAATTTTATTCGTTATTATTATTATTGCTGCTGCTGTTGTTGTTGTCGTTGAGAGCACCCCCCCCCCCGCAATATCGCTTGGAAATCCTCTTTCTCCTTGAGGTGTAAACCCAAAATCCACAAGGAAACATGGGATGCTAGCAGTCACGTGGTATTGAGCAAACAGTAAAATCTTAGCTTCTTGCTTCCATACAAAGAGTAGTGAATGAAAGATTAACGAATGGAATATCCAAAGTGTTTTATGTTAAAGATATCTCGGTATTTGCCTCCAAACCGTTGACCAATGTACCCATTGGCATGACAACCTAACCTAACCTGAGCTAATATGCTAATCTGCTTTAGCCAGTCACCATCATTTTTATTATTATTATTATCATTATCAATTATAATCAATTATGATTAAGTTTACCACCGTGTATTTTGTCTTGTTGCCACTCAGGACCTCCGGTGACCACAATTTTAAAATCGTTCAATCTGGTCGTTATATGTCCAGTATACAATTCTGGCCCGTGATACAACGATCTGCTACTTCCAAAAGTCGCCTTGTCTTGCGATGGACAATACCACATTTGTTTTTATGGCTTTTCTCGGTATGGCATTATTTTGCAGACTGTTGCAATGTATTATTAGTGAAGGTATCTTATTGTAGGGATAACTATAAGATTGTTGAATTTTGAAAATGGCGGTATGACCTTCTTGTTCCATGCTGCCGTGACGCGGTGGACCCTAGTCTACTGGGAACGGTTTTGAATACTACGCTTTGATTTTTTTTTTCTTTTCTTTTCATACGCCGCTTCTTGTTTCACATTTTATATGTGATAAAATACGTTTTCTTTCGTTTATTTTTCTATTCATGTATTTACTCATGTTTTCTTTTTTTCCAATCAGCACCAATGTCGATACCAATGTGTAGTACCATTTATTTCGAAATATTATTTATCATAGGGGGCACCCAACACGCACCTTTCGAGGTGATGCGAGTGAGGAAGGGAAGGAGGAGGAGAACGAGGTTGTGTTGGCGCACGCTTAAACGGTCGTGCAAACTGGCAATCTGCTTTGATTAGCTCGTCTGAAGCTTCATTGACGCGTCTTACGAGAAGTTGGATGTACCGTACCGTTGCCGTGAGAGAGAGAAAGAGAGAGAGGGGGTTCTTCATCGTGTATTCTAAGGTCTGTTTTTCGGAGGGAATGGGACTGTCATCTAGAGATTTTTTGACAAGAGTACTCAAGGTTGCGACATGATGGAGGAAACGGTTTTATGGGACTCTGTTTGGTGTTGTGTCCTCCAGAGAAACGGCTGTATGTGTTACGGCGTTTGTGTTATGGATTACTTTTATTTCATATAAAAAATAGAATTTTACCTTTAGTTAACGATGATTAAAGGCGCTTTTAGGTCGCATTTAGGCGTTCGAAGGTTTTCGAAACTGACCAGAGTATGAACGAACGGATGACCGTTGGGACGGTCTTGTTGGCCCACGTAGGTGTGAAACGTCCCGCAGTTTATTGGATGGCCTCTTCTCGGCGTGATAGGGCCTAGTCAATGGCCATTTCAAGTCTACATCAGCACAAAGGCCTCTCCCAACCCCACTCGATGACAGAAGCAACACCACTCTACCACATCACTCTTGCAATTTTTCTCTCTTCGATTCTATTCGTCCAGTTTCCTTTACCCACACTTACGTACTCTTAGCGTCCAGTCAGCAAGACACTTTCTCCATGTTCTGAGTTATTCCTTACCTCACAGTTCCCCTTCACGTTCTTGAATCTAGGATGTTTTTCTTATTCCATAGCGTTGGTGGAAGCACCATTCGCAGTCTTATGTTTAGAGCCTGGAAAGATCTGTTGGACAGCCGAAGGTTGAGAGGAAATAAGGGTCTGCTGGGCAGCCGAATGTTGAGAGGAAATAAGGGTCACAGTTGCTTGTAATGGCGTTTGGTTTTGGGATCCCGAATTCTTTGTCGACACGCGTGTGCTGGGTTGGTGGGCGGATTGGGGCTGGGGGCTCTTTCAAACCACAACTGACCAGCAGGAAGGATCTCGACGCCAGTGTGGTGTGGTCTACCTTATGCCCAGCGTTCCAGCTTTCCCCTTTCCCCGTATAGAAACAAAAAACCTTTCTGTCGACGGCCCTTCTGGAAGACGCAGAAATTCTTAAGTGTGAAGCTGATGGAAAGAAGGTGAGAAGTTAGGGGAGAGAAAGAGGTTTTGGAGGAAGGGAGGGGTAGGTGAGGAGGGATGGGTGGCCTTACATTGGTGCCTGAATTAATCTGTGGGAAACAGACCTTCAAAATGGCGACGCTTCTTGTACATTTTGTTCCGGCTGAGGACTCCGGGAGGTTTTGTGTATTCGGGTAGGAGTGTGGAAGCTCAGACTCCGATTGCAAAGAGGGTCCAACAGATGAGATCTCCTCAGGAGAGATTTAAGCCCTGTTAGCAGCATAGTCACCTATCCTGAACTGTGACCGTGTTGAGAAGGGTGAGCAGAAATGAAATTGATTTACGTAGCTTTTTGTATTTGTTGTTATTTAATTGTTATCATTGTTGTTTTTGTTATTGGTTTTGTCATGATTGTTTTATTATATATTTTTCTCTCCTTGTTTACGGGAGACTAATTCACTTGGGTACTAAGACTGACAAAGTGAGGGGAACGTTCACGAGTGAGGGATCCTAGTGTACACTGAAACTCCGTGACGGGGCTTAGTGCCCCCATGAAAGATACACACTAACAGGGTTGGGTCTGTTTGTCCACCCTTCCTCCTACCATCACCCCACCCTACCAACATCCTCCCCATCCCCACCCCTGTGGCGGCAATATCAAGGCCACTCGCTCCTGTCGCCAAAGAAAAACCCTGGGAAAACTAAACAGTAGCCGTGTTGGCTGACTTCTTGTACGTTGACTGTGTCAATGTGGATGTAGGGAAGTCTCCCCCCTTCCACTCTCACTCTCTCTCTCTCTCTCTCTCTCTCTCTCTCTCTCTCTCTCTCTCTCTCTCTCTCTCTCTCTCTCTCTCTCTCTCTCTCTCTCTCTCTCTCTCTCTCTCTCTCTCTCTCTCTCTCTCTCTCTCTCTCTCTCTCTCTCTCTCTCTCTCTCTCTCTCTCTCTCTCTCTCTCTCTCTCTCTCTCTCTCTCTCTCTCACTCTCACTCTCACTCTCTCTCCTCTCTCTGTTTCTCAAAAATGTGGTCGGGATTTCCAATTTAGGAACTATGATCGACAACAAATTAATGGAGATAATCGTATTACAAATCCACTCTTCACATGGGCTCTTGCAAAAATAAAGCGGGGATCAGTATATCACCATATTTGTCCGGCGATGTATGTATGTATATGAACGAAAAAAAATGCAGACAAAATATAGAATTGGAAAAGATTTGTGGGTTTGTCACTGCAACTCTCCTCTCGAAGTAAATGAAATCGTCTTGCGTTAGAACAAAGCCTACAAAATGTCTAAGGTGGACGTTGTTTCGGAAGAAACGAAAAAGAAACTGCCATGAAGAAAATCGCCAGCCATGTAATATTTCTGTTCTTAAGAAATGTGGTTCATTATGTAATGATATATATGTGGTTCATTATGTAATGATATTTATGTGACTTCATTTGTTCTTAGACCAGTCACGAATCAGTTGAAATCACTCAAGTCAAAAAAACCAAGGAGAGTTACGTGTGAAGTCCTTGGTTGATGTGAACAGAAGCTCATAAAAACGGGTCTTACCACCGTTTCCACCTCGTTCTTGCGCTTTGCACCGAAAACATTACATTCGGGGTGACTTGCCTCGTGATTGTGTTGTGTTAGATTGCTAACACTACGGCGTCCTTGGGCTCTCTCCCCTCCCACTCCCACTCCTCCTCAGCTGAATAAAATCGCTTGGCGACAGTTACTTAAATGGTGAATATCTTGATCAATTGTCATAATTTTCTGTGACAACTGTGTTTGTGTGTGTGTGTGTGCACGCGCGCGCACGGTGTCATCGTCTTGAGCTTCAAATGCACATGACCTCATGGTCCATGGTTCGGTCCCCAACGGCTTCTGGATACTTATGTATGCTCAGCGCCTCGTGGTGTAAGCTGCCCTCATAAATGTGAGGTGATCCTTAGGGATTGGGGGTATGTTTGTATAAAATATTTTCATTCCTGTTTACTTTGTTCTCGCAGTTCTTTCCTGTTTATTTGCTCAAAACGGCGCTGGTGATGTTTAATTATTAAGTCGACAGAAGCCACAGTGAAAAGGTTAATTTCGGGTCTAATCACGTTAAATTGTGTTAACCTATTGAACATGGTGACATGATTGTTCTGATATTCCAGTTAGTCGACTGAGACCCTAAATTGGATCAAGATTTTTTTGTATATCTTATTTATTTACCTGGGTAGATATCGCCAAATATTGGCTAAGATCTACAGAAAACCGTCAGACACAGCGACACTGATTGGACATAGCGTATTGTTTACAAAATACAAAATACCGCCATACAGACGGGAATATGGCGTGTTGTTAACAAGAAACCGCCAGACCTGAGACGACACTGATCAAACTTGGCGTATTGTTCGTATGGCAACGGCGATATCGTGGCTCCAAGTGGAGCCAAAATATATGAAGTGTGTCGCCATGCCGAAATGGTGAACAGATCAGCTGACCACGATGGTGCCAATACGCACGCGCGTCAAACCCTTGTGGTGTGTTGGTTACGCCCAGGTCGAATGTAGAATAAGGTTCGATTTATATTTCCGACAGACTATTGGCTTTTTGTAACGAGATATTTTATTTTGAAATCGAATAAGATTTAGAATTTGATTTTCCTATTGTTTATTTATTATTGTTATTATTATATATTTCTATTATTATTGTTTTATTATAATTATTTTTCTTTGTCATATGATTTGGTTGTGTTAGGAAAACGTTTTTACCCCCGGAAACGTTCATGAGAGAACATTGTGAATATATATGAACGTTTGAGCATGTTTTTGAGCGTGTACGGATATACATGGAATATTTTATAGAGTATCCTCATTTCACATGCATGCATATAACCTTGTAGACCTATATTTTATATAAGCATATATGGATGGACGGTCATGAAACAAGTACACACTACACACGCGCGCGCGCGTGTACACATGTGTGTACGTACATACGCACATTTGGTATGCTTGTCCGAGCTCGAACCTTGAAGCCTCACAAGTCAATCAGGGTGCCGCTGGGTTGACCCATGGCCCTCTCCTTTCCGGCCTCAACTCCCCGATCACCTTATCAATCGAAATCGCTCTTCCAAGTCCATTCCAGACGCCTCCATTATTCAAAATCCCTCCACTCATTTCTCTTTTGCGTGGGATCCTCTGAGAGAATTCCCCTCCCCCTTCTCCTCCTCCTCCTCCTCCTCCTCCTCCTTCACCTCCTCCCTTTGGTTTCCTCTTCAATTTTCAGTCCCTCTCCTCCACTTTTCCAGTCCCCTCCACTCCAATCTCCTTTACCTCCACTCCACTTTCCCCTTTTCATTCCTCCTCCTTCACCCTCTCCCTATGTCCCCCTTCCTTTTCCGTTCCCTCTTGCCCATTCTCTCCCTCCCCTCTACTCGACACTCATTTATCTCCCCTCCTTCTCATTCCCCCTCCCTCTCCTCTCCTCCCTTTCCAACACTCCTCTTCCTTTCTGTACCACTTGTCCACCACTTCTGTCCCGTGCTCAACCACCACCTTTTGTCAGTTGTCGAACACCTCTATCAGATCCACAGTCGACCACGTCTCCCAGGTTCTCGTCTCGGAGTCCTCCTCCTCCTCCTCCTCCTCCTCCTCCTCCTCCTCCTCCTACTCCTCTCCCCTCAGCGCCACACTGCCCCGCCTCCTTCCCTCTTTTTATGGCACCCATTTCAAGCTGCTTTGCACATTCAACCAGCTCCGCGTCAGGGCTTGTCGAACTCTGTCGACGCCAGCACAGTCTTCGTCAACATTGGTTCATGGGAGTGCTTAGCCCTCCGGTTCCCATGCGCCCTTGACTTATGCAATGCTGTCTTTTAACTTCCATCGGAGACCATTTCAACACTGAATAAGTCTCGCATCCGTCATCTGTTACTGGTTTAGGGTGTGATGACACTCGTGGAGGCCATTCTGGACCTTGAAGACTCAGGACCTAGGGTTAGGGACCAGTGCCCTAACCAAGTATCCACGATGGCGCACTTAACAGATTTTGTCCGTGCTCAGGAGGCCTTGTACAGAAAGGGTTAATGTCGTCTCGGTTAAAGTCGCAGCAGCTTGTCTCAATGTATGTGTGTGTGTGTGTGTGTGTGTGTGTGTGTGTGTGTGTGTGTGAAAATAAAATCGCCTGACCGCATACAAAAGCTGCCGCCACCCTTTGCAGGTGAACGTCTTTGCAATGTGTGTGGGGGGGGTCTCTCTGATCTGAATAAAGCCGTCACCAGCAACTCCTTTAATAAAACACCATCTTCAGCCCCCTTACAGTGACCACCCCTATCCTTTTGTCAGTACACCCCTAGGGGTCTAACCTATCCTTTGCGCTGCCCCCCCCCCCTTTTCATCCTCGGCCCTTTTCATTTCCAAAACTCCCCCCCCCCCCATCCCCGGAGACCTTTCCAAAGCGCCAACTCAGCATCTTAGATCCTTTCCCCCCCCCCAACTCCCCAAATTCCTCTTTGGGGGGGAGATGGTGCTGTGAGCGGGATTAAAACATGAGACGCGTGAGGCTGCTTTGTGATGGTGTGTCGGCGCACGGGCGGAGATCTTGTAGAGCTACGTTGTTATTGTCCACGATCAAAAGGGGAAAGTATGATTGGATTTTCTAGTACACTCTAGGAATGAGGATGGTTGTGGATTCTAGATATAGTAGGGAATTATTATTATTACTATATGTATATGCATATGTAGAGTATATACGAGGGATCACCGTCTAAATGAATTAAATCGTCATATCATCAGTTGAAGTGGAAGTGTTAGTTGGTCAACATCGTTTTATGATTTTAGTCGCTTATTCCATCTGTCGCCAGGCGATTTTATTCAGATGAGGAAGCCCACCTCGTCTTCAGACGAAGAGAACCATCCCTGTAATGAATAAAAATCTGTTCTTTGCGAGGAAGAAAAGAGTATGCTAGCCACTTCACCAGTAAGTTGTGTATGCGTGTGTGTGCGTGCACGCACGCATGTTCGTGCCAATACCCATGTCTGTGTCAGATTTTATCATATACATTTTTTAATGTAACCATTCATAACCTGGTTTGCGAAGAAGCATGAACCAGGAGATTTTCCTCTATTGCTCCACGGAAAGAAGCGCCGATGAACAGCATTTCATAAAACAAGCATCCATTGAGCAGAGCACTTGTGTGGTTGCGTGGCTCACGGAAGCTGATGTACTTGAAGGAGAACCTCTTTCTGTGGAAGTCTCGAATCACGGAAATGCCGAAGAGGTGAGACTAAGAGTCCAGTCACCATCGGAGACTTTAAACTCTCGCATCTTCGGACATCTTGCAGCTACAATGCTCACAAATGCGACCCGATAAAACTTCATGATTGTTGGTGTATACTTGCTTCTGAATGGTATTGAGAAAGATGAGGGGATGGGTATGGTCGTAATATTTGTACGTGTAAGTTATTATTAGTATTTTCTCAATATTTGGTACTAAGACTGACCAGATTTGACAACCTAAGCTAACCTAAGTTTGCGTAACCTACTTAACCCAACAGGTTAACCCAACTTGAGCTGACCTAATTTTCCATAACCCAACCTAATTTTTGCCACACCTAACCAAACCTAACATGAATTTGCCTAACCTAACTCAATTATGCCACATTACCATTAACCTAAGCTGACCTAAGGTAACCTAATTTTACCAAACGAAACCCAACTTAACCAATCAATCCCGTTTGAGCCAACCACCATCCACATGATTTTCCTATGCTGGCGTTACACCGGCCATTTTCGACTTCTTGCCTTTGGGCACAGGAGAGGCTGTCCCCGGGGATTTGGTCAGTGGGCCCGAGGGAGTGAGGGAGGGTGGGAGGTAGAGGAGGATTGGATGGGAGGCGGTGAGGATGCGGGATGTAGGATAGGGTTGCCAACCGTGATCATGTTCCAGTTATTCTGGTTTCCTCCTCCTCCTCCTCCTCCTCCTCCTCCTCCTCTTCTTCTTCCACCTCCCCTTCTCATCTCTTTCTCCTCCACCTCCCCGTTCTCTTCCACTTCCTCTTCCACCTACTCTTTTCCCCTTCCTCACCCTTCTCTTCTTCCTCCTCTTCCTCCCCATTCTCTTCTTGTTCCTCCTCTTTCTCTTCCACTTCTCCCTCCTCTCCTTCTCTTCTCCTCCTGCTCCTCCTCGTATTCCACCTCCCCTTCTCTTCGTCTTCCTCCTCCACCTCCCTCCCCTCCCCTCCTTCCAGCTCCCCCTCCAATCCCATCTCTTCTTCCTCCTCCTCCTCCTCGACACCAAGACGAAGACATGAACTTCGAAGGAGCGAAAGACACGGGGAAGATAAAGCCGAGCTGAATACGAATGCGTTTCGTTGACCAGAAAATAGCCGAAGTGTGAGGAGCTTCTGGGAGTTCGGTCGTCGGCTCGTGTTGTCGAAGGAGTCAAAAAAAAAAAAAAAAAAAAAGAAAAAAAAAGGAGAGAGAGAGAGAGACTCGTCAGCTGATTGAAATCGGTTGTCGTCAGCGTCTTCGTGTTAAACTAAGTTTTCTACCGGGTGAATAAAATCGTCTGGCGACATTCAGAAAAGCGTATAATGTAAAGATTATTTGCTCGTACACACACACACACACACACGTTCACCTACAACCATGTAAACACACACACACACACACACACACTCACAGATGTACAAGCGCACCTACATGTACCCACCTATACAGATACACATGGACACACATATGCACGCGGGCACATATACACACGTAAACAAATACATGCACACAAATACGTACATATGTACACACGTACTGGGCGTGGAGCGCTCAAGCTTTTCAGAGGAAGGACAACTTCGAAGCTGAATCGTGTCTTTGTTTGCGGGTGCACTAGCCTCCGCCTCCGCCTCCACCTCCGCATCCCCGTCCTCTCGTCGTTGTCTTCGCTCTCATCCGCGACTGTGCGTTGGCGACAACTCTTCCACTTGTGTCTTCTCCTTGGATCTCCCTCTCCTCTTCCTCCTCCTCCTCCTCCTCCTATTTCTCGCTTCCTCCTCCGCCACTATCTTTCTCCTCCTCCTCTTCCTCTTTTCCTCCTCTTCCTATCCCTCCTATCCTTTTATCTCCAGCATAAATTGCATCTCCACATAATTTTCTTTCGTCTCCTCCTCCTCTATCTATTTCTCCTCTTTCTCCTCCTCTTCCTATTCCTCCTGTCCTTTTATCTCCAGTATTAATTGCATCTGCACATCATTTACTTTCGTCTCCTCCTTCCCTCATTCTCCTCTTCCTCATCATCTCCTCCTCTTCCAATTCCTCCTATCCTTTTATCTCCAGCATTAATTACATCTCCACATTATCTCCCTTCGTCTCCTCCTTCCCCTCTTCCTCCTCCTCCTCCTCTTTCCCTTCCTCCTCCCAACCTTGCATCTCCGCCTCTTTTTATCTCCATCTCCATGTCTCCATCCCCTTTCTTTGTATCTCCTCTTTTTGTATCTTCTTTCCTCTCATCTTCTCTTTTCCTTGCCTCATTGTAGCCTCTCCTCTTTCCGTACTCCTCCACCTCTCTTTGCACCCGCCTACCTTCCAGAAGCTAAGACCCTTGCTGCTGCCCTCTAGCGCTTTGAGGGCAAAGGTTAAATCCATTTGACCCAGACGGGAAGCCAAGGAGAGAAAAACAGCACTGGCAGTAAGCGAAATGCACCCTTTACGAGAACGTTTCTGCCGTTATTATCTCAATAAGAGAAAAATTGCAAAGGAAACACCGGCCTTTGGAGGTAGTTTTATAAATCCACAGTCGCGGTAGATTTAATAAAAAGAAAAAAAAACGCATGGGAAGGCTTTTGTCTAACCTTTGCAAGTTGTCCTTTCTGTTATCTTTATCTCTAAGTTCTCAGGATTTGAGTTTTGCAGTTTGACTCCTTTTCCTCAAGGCTTTCTAGGTGGAGGGAATTTGTAGTGCTGTGAAAATGAAGTTTAATAATATGGCTTCAACCATGGAATTCTCTTTGGAAAATGATGATGATAGTAATAATGTTGATGGTGATAATGATTATATAATTGTGGTATTCCCAGTGTTACTTCGAAACCACTGAAGAAAAATGGAGAGCCTACGGTGGGCACATATCTTTTGGAAAAGTATTGTATTTGGCCTGTTGTTCATGTTTTTATTTGTTACACTTGTTTATCATAACTTTCCCCCTGTTTGTTTTACGCTGTTTGATGGGTTTCATACTTGATTTTGTTATGTATCGGTTTTATTTTGTTGTTATTTTTCCCAGATTTCGTTTGTTGTGGTCTTGGTTGAATTTTCACTATTGACTTCTTGTTCGTATATTTTCCGCCACTCGTTTGTTTTACAAAAGATTACGAAGGAGACCTTTTGGTAAGTTATTCACAGAGAAGTTTGCAAGAGATACGTGGCATGTGTAGGGAGCGAGGAGGCCTTATGGTAAGTAGCATACTTCGAATAGTCACTAATGACTGTTCGTAAGGTATCATCGCTCCTCCTGTCTTTGAAAGCAGTGATTGTAGAGAAGTTTGCAGGAAGGACTTGGCAGGGGTTGTCGCAGTCGGGCGATTCATGGGAGAGGTTGAGGGGAGGCCTTTGTTCAGTAGTGGACTCCGAATGGTTGCTGATAGATTGATTGTTTGGGGTCCAAGTTACCATGGAGACTGGTTTGTAATCATTCTCCAACCCCCCCCCCCCTCTCTCTCTCTCTCTCTCTCGCTCTCGCTCTCTCTTTTTTACACATAATCCTCTTCCATCTCCTTCTCCCGCAGATTCTCCTTGACTTCCCTCAGTCTTCCCAACTTTTTTTTATTCTTCCTTTCTTCTCTTTCTCTCTCTTTTCTCGTGATGCTCTTATCTCTCCTCCTTCTATCTCCCACTTTTCTCTGTATTCTCCTTTTTCCTCCCTTTCTCCTCCAACGGCTTGTACCTTACCTGCCTTTCTCCTACACCCTCTTTCTATTGTCCTACGGGGTCTATCTTCAGCCCATCGCCCGTATTGTCGATCCTGTCTCCATCATTGTCGATCTGTAGGCTTTGTTGTCCATCTGTGTTATCTTAGGTCGAACCGTCACCTTTTGTAGATCTGTCTGAGCTCTTGTCGAATCGCCGCGTCTGTGTGAAACCCGTCGCCTGTTTTTGTCAATCAATAGCCTCTGTCGTCGAGCTGATTCAATTTATTCGCAAGTGTCACAGTATGAACATGTCTTATGTACTGCTGTTGAGTGATTGAATCGAGTAGATACCGGCTGTCTGTGATAGCCACCTACCCGAGTGCATAAGATAATGTTGGTTCAACTCTTCTATTTATTTATTTATTTATTTACTTATTCGGAACGAACTTTCGTTATTGTTTACCTCAGTTGTCTCGGGCAAAACGAACCACGCCCTATTTCTTTCCCGCAACCAATCACGGTCTCTCTTGAGTGACATACATTGGATAGAGTGGGAATGCGATTGGCCAGGAAATTAAAGGGGGCGTGGCTTGTTTCGCCTCGGATCACGGCGATGACTAAGGACTCCACGCCCTTATTGTCAACCAGTCGTCCATATCCTTTGTTCTCATCCACTCGCCCTCCAGGCCTTCGTAAGGAGCTTACACCTGCTTCACATCGGGCAGATTCTGTACAACTGCTGTGAAATGGAATACGTAGAAGGAGACTTCGCTTACAGTATTCTAGAGTTCCCAAAAACCATTTCAAGTGTCAAATATTCGTGTAGGTTTAACTTCAATTAGTTCGTCATTCAATGTATCGGTATATGTTGCAAAGGTAATTTGATATTTGGAGATTCGTAAAAGGAAAGATTGTAATCGAAGCCGTTTCTATTCAAACGACCTCTCATCTGTTGACGGGAATCTGCCTAGTGTGAAGTGGTATTTGGTTGGAGATATAAAGAAAACGGGGATCCAAGGGAGGGAATCTTTCACAGGAACGGTTGCCAAAGCAAATCATCAGCCGTTTTTATTCCACTACTATACAAAGTTCTCAACCAGCCTCCTTCATCACACGTATATTCGTCCCATCTTTTGCCACGTCACTCCTGCAGACTTCTCTTGAGTCCTACCTTTTGTCTAGTCTGCCTTACACCGTTCTGTACACATTAATGAAAAGATCGGGGTCTTTAAGAAATCCTCTTTGGGGTTTGTGTCGTCTTCCTCCTCGTTATGTTTGTCCTGAGAGCCACTTTAGGTCAGTTCAATGTCATGGACTGAAAGAAATCGTGGTGGGTGGGAGGCGGGGGTGGGTGTGGAAGGAAAGTTTGCGTAGAGGGAGGTGGGTGAGTGAGTGGGAGTGTGAAGGAGGGTGGGGCAGGAGGAGAGAGGTAAAGGAGGAAAAGAGAGGTGAGGGTGGAGGTGCGGTCACTGGATGTGTATATTATATATATATATATATATATATATATATATATATATATATATATATATATATATATATATATTTTTTCCTCACTAAGGTTACCCTCCTGACGTTTGACCCGGGCTGCTGTAGTCATGTTGTTTCCTTACTATTAATATATTTGCTCGTGTATTCATTTGTTTATTTTGTGCATACATTTGAATGAGAGGTAACCCCCCCCAATAAATAATCAAATAAGTAAATAAATGACTGAATATATAAATGCACACAGAATACCAGTCTGGGGAAAAGAAAGAACGAAGAACAAAAGACCGACTCGAAGTCAATTGCCGTTGTAGAGGAGAAATAAATTTCTCGGAGATCCCTTTTTTCGAAAGACTCCAAAGAAGGAATCTAAATGCCGCTTCTTCGGTCAAGGTGGAGGTCGGGGGAGTTGGGAGGAGAGGGAGGGGGAAGGGGAGTAGTACATCCCTGAGGTATAGGAGGGTGGTAGAAGGGGGGGAGGGAGTGGAGACCATCTCTGAGGTAAAGGAGGGTGGGAGAGAGGGTGGCAGGAAGAGGAGGGCGGGTGGGGAACTAACACCAGTGGTCTAAGAGGCCTACGAGTCGCCCCAAGACCTGCAGACAAGACCACTTCGAGTTTTATGTCGTTTTACTTTTCTTTTAGAAAGTCGCGTAAAAGAAAGGGATGTCATAGAATACGACACAATCCGAGTAAATGACGTCCTTATGACGTCACTTATTTGGAAGAATGACGTCACGTTGACAGTTTGTGTCATTCGTGAGTACTTGCAGTATCTGATGTGTTTTTACGAAATTGTCGCAAGCACGTCGTATAGTTCCGATACATAAATTACGAGGTAGTGAGGCATCCGCACGTCGTAATTGCTTACTACACAAAGATACAAGTTTCCCTCGGGTTCCTGGAAGACCTCAGCCACTGTAGTACTCAGGTGTGGACGCAACTCGACCTGACAGGCGACCCGACATGAAGAACGTCATCCGGTGCTTAGCTCTTTGGGTCGAAGTACAACGGTCAAGCATTCTGGGCATCACGAGAGGTTCGAGGGAAGGTGGTGGCGGTGGTGGTGAATTTCGTAAATCGGCTGAAGGCACATAGAATGATAGGTGTAGGGCGTGTCTTATGTTTTCCTGTTTACGTGTTTAACCCAAACTAACTCAGCGTAACTTTTTTATTATTGTTGTTAATATTATTATCATCATCATTGTTGCTACTACACCACCCAGAATAGACTCAAGGATTTAATTATGAAACTGTGGAGAGCAAGAGGTCCTGGAAGAACTCATATGGAGTGTGGAAGTCTTAGGGAGGTCTTGTGGAGTATGGAGGGCCCAGGAAGAAGAGGAGGGATGGATGTGAGAAGATGCACTCTGAAATTATTTATACTAATAAAATGATTTTAAAAATTAGCACAGAAAACCACTGGAATTCTATGGTGCCTTGATCGAGTGTCAGTGGTATGGTTTGATTGGTATGGGTTACCGGGTGGTATGGGATGGTAATTATCATGTATGGGCTTCAGGGTGGTATGGTGTGATAATTAACGGGAACGTGAGTATGGGAGGGATGAAATTGGTATGGGCACTAGGCATGGTTGGTAACAGCCTCCGTAGGGTGGATGAGGTGGGAAAAAGGCGGGGGAGGGAAGGCTGGCAATATTTGGGTTGTTGATAAAAACGATGGGAACCCAGATAGGCGCTCGTGGGTCATGGAATAGACAGGTGGGTCGTGTACCAATACCGTGGAACAGAGGTGAGGGATGGCCGGGAGGGGGAGGGGGGAGGAGAGGAATGCGGCTGTGGTATGAAAGGAACCCAGGGAAGATGCGGGTGGGGGAGGTGGAAAGGTGGAGGGGGAGGTTGAAAGGGAGTGAGGTAGAGAAGATGGCGAGAGGTGGAGGGGAGGGATTAAAAGGGGGTGAGGGAAGGTGGAAGGAAATGAGGAGGGTAGAGCTGAAGAGAAGGTGGAGGAGGAAGAGGAATATGAAGAGGAGGAGTGAGGAAATGTTATTAGTTTACCGCAACTGAAGGCGACCTTTGGGCCCTGAGAGTTCGAGAAAACGCTCAAAGTTTATCCCTGAGCGTCATCAACACCATAAAGACCAATGTTCCAGCATAAGCAGTAGCATTGTCGGCTTTAGTTACCGTTTGCTACTCGCTAAAGTCGAGCTCGTGAAAGCAAGGACCCCGTAACGTCTTCGTCTGTGGCTTATTGGAGTAATTCTTTGGTATGCGACACTCCGTGGGGTGCTGAGGGGGCTCCACGGCGAAGCCCGTGAGCACTCCGTGGGGTGGTCCTGGTAGTTAGCGCACTCCAAAGGTGCCTGATAGGTCGCTTGGTTCAAACTCGCCCTTCAGGATTATCATGTAAAGAAGGAACGTATTCGTCTTTGCTGATTCCCCAGCGGAAATCCTCGTGCTTGGATACTTCGAGTAACTTGTTCTTGTAAATATATGTTCGGATAAATGGAATACATTTCTGGTAGAGGTAGTAATGTGTACTGATTACTCCAGAATTCTAATAGGAATAACGCAAAGTACAGCCAAACCTTTAAAACTCCGAGAATAAGCTGTATGCTAATTTATAAGAAAGACACACACACACACACACACACACACACACACACACACACACACACACACACACACAAACACACAAATACAAAGACATCATTTCACGAAGTTCTAATTGCACCATCGCAACTTAATCGGTCATTTACCAGTATTGGCCTGCTCTCTCAGCTTATATTATTTCTGAGTCATTTCACATAAATTTTGTGGATGAACATTGCGTCTTTCTATTCGCCGGTTGATGTTGCTGTTAGGTCAGGGAGGGTCGGCCAATGGCGCAACGGTACTGCCAACATAAGGGCTTGTAGCTTGTATTTATGGGGTGCTGTTGTTGTTAGTTTCGCTTGTGTTGCTCGAACAATGGCCCTTGTCTAATCCTTAGTTGTCATTATGGTTATAAGGCTATGAAAACAGTTATAGAATAGTGTGTGTGTGTGTGTGTGTGTGTATGTATGTATGTATGTATACACTCGTATGTATGTATAATCCATCATCGAAGGAGCTTTTGTCTGTTGTATTCACAGGCGTTGTACTTAAAGGTACTCGCAGCAAAAATAATATATGGATTGATAAATAGATAAATAAATAAACAAATAAATAAAATAAATAAAAACCGTAGTGTGTGTATGTTAGTGATTTTATCCACGTATTTTTCTAAATGAATATATTCCGAAACTATATTATTTTTTTCTTTTTTCAGGTAATTCATTGGTTGACTCAGGACAGTTTCAGTATAGCTCCCGTGAATCGCCTGAAATGGTAAGTGTGGCGATGCCGTTTCAGTCCATTTCAGCTGAAGCATTGCCCGTTATGGGCCTCTGTTGTTTGCAGTCCCTGGACGCATCATATAATCATGATATGCATACTATGAGCGTATGAAGTATATAGTGTGTATGCCTACGCAGTCTCCTCTCTCTCTCTCTCTCTTTTCCTCTCTCCCTCTTCTCTCTCTCTTTTCCTCTCTCCCACTTCTCTCTCTCTCTTTCTCTTACACACACACATACACGGCTCGACCGTGCAGAGGTGCCGCTCTCGACCGTTGATTAAGTGATCCGAGTTTGAAGACTGAAAAATTCAGCTGGCATTGCAACTCTGGTGGGCAAGGAGCTGTGTATGTATGTGTGTGTGTGTGTGTGTGTGTGTGTGTGTAAGTGTAAGGCCACAGCATTACCCGTAGATCGAGACATAAATGAGATCTGAGCTCTCATTCGGGAGGGTAATAGTTGTCGATCATAAGTCTAGCACGTAACCCAAGACCATGATGAATCACACACACACACACACACACACACACACACACACACACACACACACACACACACACACACACGAGAAAGAGAGAGAGAGAGAGAGAGAGAGAGCAAACACACCTTCACCGCCTACGTGCCAAAGAACAAGTTCTCCCTCAGGCTTGACGTCGTGGGCAGTTGCTGTTGTTGCTGTTGATTATGTTTTATAGCTATTGCGGAGATAAAGTCTTCAAGGTTTGCATATTGTGTTGGGGTTGATTTCGTGTCGGAGCGTTGGAGAAGAGTGGGATCGAGTGTGCATGTTGGAGTATAGAGGGATCTAGTCTACGTGGTTCCCTTGACCCTCTTCGGGTCATTGGGTCGAGGTGGGAAAGTGTCCGCTGTCGAATAAAATATTCTGGCGTTAGGCATAATAAAGTTTTGAAAGTACATCATGGTATGAGAAATGTTAATCGATGTGGGATTATAATCCTTTCGGATGCAAGATGTCCAAGCCGAGTAGGATCGTCAGGTGAGAAGTGGGAAAGTGTCCGCAGTCGAATAAGATCTGGCGTTAGGCATAATAAAGTGTCGAAAGTACGTAATTGTATGAGAAGGGTTAATGGAGATGAGATTTTAATCCATTTGGACCCAAGATGTCCATTAAGCTGAATAGAATCGTCAGGCTGTAATTGGTCAGTTGTCCTACTTGGACTGTAGGTTCCGTTTAGTGGTGACAATTTGAAAGTTGTTAAGTTAGTTTCAGTTTATATGGTTGATGGTTCAAAAAGTTTGTCATTCATAACCGCCTTTAGGTTGTAGACAACTAATGGTTCACCATAAGTTGTTCATGAGTGATAAACTCAGAATTTGTTCAACGTTTTTTCTTCTACAGCTTCCTTCTCTTCTTTTTCTTCTTCCACTTCTTTGTCTTCTTCGTCTCCTTCGTCATCGTCTCCTTTGTCTTCTTCGTCCTCTTCGTCTTCATCTTCTTTTCAGCTGATTTTTAACATAGTTAACCCGAGGTCCAACCCTCAGTTGAATAAAATTGCCTGTCATCAACCAGAATAAGTTCTAAAATGTGTCACCATAGCTTGAAACAGTTCATAGTTTATATTTGAAGATAGTGTACATGTGACCCTTTGGCACGTAGACTTACTCTTTAGAAACAAAACGTTCTGCGTTAGAACAAAATGTGTTTTCGGGAACAGGTTAAAGGACATTTAACACTCCAAATAAGGAAAAAATGATATAAAAGTCGCCTGAATTTAGACAGAATAAAATGTGTGTCATGGCTGCAAATGGCTTAATAATTCCTTCACGCGGGAAAATGGTGACCGTCGTATACTCGTTTCCAGGGACGTTGATCCTCCTTATCTGGAAAACTGTTGCAACATTTTGGAACGTTTTCTTTATTCTTCGTTTTGTCCTGTTTCCGCGCGTTTTGTTCGATCGTTCTTTGAGGAGGAGATGATGTCCTCACTTCTTCTGTCCTTGATCTCTTTCCTCCTTCTGATCTTCCCCTTTTCCTTGGGAATTACACCGTCTCTGTCTCTCTCTCAATCTCTTTATTTTTCCCTCACTCTATCTCTTTATCTTTCAACCTCTCTTACTTTTTATCCTCTCTCTTCACTAAGTCTTTTGTCCTCCTTCCCACCCCCTTTCCCATTTTCCCTTCCCTCCATCTAATTGTCCTCTCCCCCCTCCACTTTTTATGTTTGCCTCCCCCTCAGGTGTCGGCTTTGTTTCTACAGTCTAATACCATCACCCACGGTCGGTCTGTACACTGTATACCCTCTTCTTTCACTGCGTTATTCGCTCCTCCTCCTCCTCCTCCTCCTCGTCCATCGTCCCGCACCATCTCCTCTTTCTCCTTCACGACCTCTTCCTTGATTTCTTTCTCCTCCAGTTCCCCATCCTCCTTATCCTGTTTCGTAACGTCATTCTCCCCGTTCTTTTCCTCCTCTCTCCTCCTGTCTCCTGCTCCCCCTCCCCCCCTTTGTCCGCCTTTCCTCTCCCTCGCCCTCCACCGTATAACCCCCCCCCACTAGCCCCCACCCTCCACCCCCCATTTCCTGCTTCTGTCTCCTGTCACTGCTCAGTTCAAACAACTCTTTTCCTTGTCCAGCTCACTCCACCTGCTCTCCGTTTTAGCTCTTTATCTCTTTATCTCTGTGATGATATCTCTTGGTGAATCTTGACCTTTTTTATTATTATTTCATCATTATTATTACTATTATTATTATTATTCGCATCCTATGCATTTACGATTTATTCTCTGTTACACATTTCCTTTCGTTTTGTTTGATTTCGTGTATTCCTTTTCCCTCATTTTCATTTCCCACTCCCGTCTATCGTTTCATCAGCCTTTACTCCACCCTCCTCTTCGTACTTTTGGATCCGAACAAGGATAGGAAACTATCATGCTCAGGGGACTCCTCCCTTGGGACGGCCATTCATTCAAGGAGTGATCACCGTATAGGGAGACTTGAGTCTGCGTGCTAAGAGAATCCCATGTAAGCTTTACTCCACCCGTTTGTGTGTGTGTGTGTGTGTACCTTTTCATAGTCTCCTCCTCCGCCTCCGCCTCCTCTTCATTTCCTCTCTCTCTCTCTCTCTCTCTCTCTCTCTCTCTCTCTCTCTCTCTCTCTCTCTCTCCTCACCTCTGTGCTTCTCTGGTTCCCTCCTACTCCTCTTCCTCTCCTTGCCCTCCCTCTTCTTTCCCTCGCCCATCCCTCTCCTCTCCTTTCCACCTC
>NC_134805.1:45131249-45153749 GCF_046742065.1 Oratosquilla oratoria | reverse complement strand
CATAATTCATTCCCACCCACTCCACTCCCATCCACCACTCCTCCCTCCCTCTTTTCTTGGCTCCTCCTGGATGACGGGTCATCCCTGCATCTCGGCCATTGCCCAATAATAATGATATTATGAATGATGAATCATTGATGAATCAAAGTTCACTCTCGCTACTACTCACGTAGTGGATATGAATGTCCTCCACGTAGGAATACGAAAAAGAAAAAAATATATATTATTTTCATTATTATTTATCATTATTATTTACTCATACTTTTATTATTGTTATTATGCTTACTTGCATCAGCACGATGCACACTGTTATGCTTATTGCTCGTTATTTATCGGTTATTTTTATAATTTGTTTCATAATGACCTGGGGCCGTTCAAACTAGCGTAATCTTACTCAACTAGTTTTACGATACTGTCAAAAGGATCGCAACAACAACTACTGTTAACATTGATCAGTAAAATCGCACATTCGATAATTATTTTGATAATTAAAACTTGTTATCTTGTAATTTATCAATTGCTGTTTTGTTATATTACCATTTGTTGATCATTAACATCTCACCAAAACTTGTTCCAATCACTTCAGTTTTAAGACTGGGTCGAGACTTTCCACAAGTATAGAAGCGCTGGTAAACAAGAACTTAATAACAGTAACAGTGAGATGAGTGATCTCATCATAGATTGTAAGAAAAGGATCACGCTTTTTCATCAGCCCAGGCCCGTTCGTCTTGTATTGCGTTGGAGGATGATTTGTGTCCAAACCGCCGCAATTACTGTTCATCACAAGAGCCTGGAAGCTTGACCTTCGAATCCAGTCGAGCTGGAAGTCGAAGCAGTGCCTCCACAGAGGTGGTCCGGTGGCTAAAATATGTGCTCATTCTCACAAGCGTCATCCAGAAGATTCGAGAAATGTATCTGCTAAGAAGTGAATCAGAACTTTCCCTGTGGTTGATAGAATACTATATAGCTTCGCCAAAAATAATTGAAAGTTTTTATGAGCAAGGTTAAAGTGGAAGAAAACCTGTATAAACATTATTAATGGGGATAATTGTATATTCATAACAAGTTTCATAAGGCTTTGGCATTCCTACAGCAATGAAGAAAAATATATCCTTACTCGTAAGGTTTGTATTAGCTTGGAAAATGACCCCGGGGATGCAGGGTAGGTAGTGTAGCCTCGCGCGGGGTCCTGTTCGGTGGCCACTTGGCTTCTGCTATGGGAAGGGGGAGGGGGGTGGGAGGGCAAGGGAGTCTCTCGACCTTCTCCTGTGTCCCGATGCTTTCCCTCTACGCGCCATCCCAGGAGTAGCAATTTCTTTTGATTTATATTACCTGACATATCTTCCAGTTCTTGGAAGCGTCAGCTACGGGAGTTTCCATTGTATTTTGTTGTTGTTATTATTATTATTATTATTATTATTATTATTATTATTATTTATTAGAATTAATACTGTTATTAGAATTATTTTAATTATTTCGAAAAGGGAGATGGCGCAATTTTCAGTGCAGCCCAACGCAAACGACTTGACGTCATAAACAGTGCGTGCATTGGGAGAATATTTGGCGCATTGAGGTCTCTTTGGCGAGAAGATTTGTGAGGGTGGAATATGTGTACAATTACTAAGACGCTTTGCAAGCATGCATTGGTAATGAAAAAATAATTTACATAATTGGAAAGGGCAATGAGTCTCAGTAATAGATGTAAATATGAGAATCACTTATTATGTTCGTTTATGATTAATTGCTACAGTGCATCGGGCATGCATTCTCTCTCTCTCTCTTTCTCTCTCTCTCTCTCTCTCTCTCTCTCTCTCTCTCTCTCTCTTGACAGGACTGGGAGATGCTCAAAGGTGTGATATTAATTTACGTGTTTCCGTCGCGGCATAAAAAATAGTGATATGGTGATATTACCAAGGTCAGTAACATTATCATCATCATCTTCGTTACCATCCCCGTTACACCTCGTGAACGGAGACCGGGACAAGGTATTGAATTCGTTCGTATTTCTGGTTGTAATTCCTTTTGAAGAGTGACAAGTTTTGTCCATGCTAAAGGTGAACTCTTGAGCTTCGAAGAGATCCCCTCTCGGACTGATGTGTTAGACTTAAAGGTAGTGTTCTTGAATCTAGTCCATGCACAGCGGTGTCTGTCATGTAGCCCGACTGGGCTGTAGGTTTCCTTGTGGGCCATCGCGCGCTCCTAGGAGGCTGGCCGATCATAGGAAAGAAAATAATGAACATTGTCTTTCTCAATGATTTTATTTCTCATATGTATCTCCATGGAGGAAGTTAAACAGGGATAGGATTTTTGTATTAGATTGTATTCATAACAAAATAAATGTTCATAACATGAAAAAAACATATTGGGCATATAGCTTTATCAGTTTATGCAACATGTGTGTATTACATCGCATGTAAATAGTGGAGTTAGGATACTGTATTGATGTTACAAGGACTACAATCTAGTTTCCTTACTCGCCTGTAGTGTGTGTGTATCCGCGCGTGTGTATGTTGTACCTAAAACCAGCATCATCTATAGTTTGTGTGTGTGTGCGCGCGCGCGCGTGGGTGCGTGTTGTACCTAAAACCAGCATCATCTGTAGTTGTGTGTGTGTGTGTGCGCGCGCGCGCGCGAGCGTGTTGTACCCAAAACCAGTATCATCTGTAGTTGTGTGTGCGCGCGTGCGTGTCTGTACGCGCGTGTGTTGTACCCAAAACCAGCATCATCTGTAGTTGTGTTTGTGCTTGTGTTTTACCCAAAACTATAATCATTTGCAGGTGTGTGTGTGTGTGTGTGTGTGTGTGTGTGTGTGTGTGTGTGCGCGCGCGCGCGTTGTACCCAAAACCAGCATCATCCCTCAGTGTGACCAGTCGACCCCATAGACCTGTCACTGTCTCATCCTGTTGTCTTTCTTCTCATATGTGGTCGCGGTTGAAATTTATAACCACGTTTGGCCCTCGTGGCGTCACACGTCGCTTTACCACTTCGGACACCAAGAGACGAGAGAAGAGGACGAGAGAGAAGTTAGTAGTGGTGACGTGGTGGGTCTTACTTGTGGGAAAGTTTGAGGAAGGCCTTTGTCTAGTAGTGGACTTGATTATTTAACTGCATAGGGAGTTCCCTTCAGTTGATTAAAATTACCTGGCGGCAGCCAGGATGGATACATAAATCATGAAAGGTAATGAGATGGTTCAATTAACTTGTGACTTTATCCTTGGGAGAGAGAGTTATCCTTGGGAGAGAGAGAGAGAGAGAGAGAGAGAGATATAGAGGGAGGGAGGGGGGGATGGACATTATCTGAATGAAATATGGAAGACTCACGTCTTAGCAACCCGCATAGCTTTCGGTAATCTCTCCCTTTGATCAGTATTAATCCTTCTTGTTTTACTTGATATCTTGTTTTCCTTTTGTTAATTCTCATGTGACAGAAGGCACTTGCCCTGAATGACAGCCACTTAGAACAATGTGCTCCAGCTTTTCCTTTTTTCTTTTCTTCTTTTTCAGTGAACTCCATTTTTCTCTTCCTTTTTCCTGCGCTTTTTCTTTTCTTTTTTCCCCTAGTTCTTCCTCTTTTTTTTATTCTCTTATTTTTCATTTCATCTACATGTAGTCTCATCTTACTGTTGCTCTTTTGCTGTTGTCTTAGTGTACAGGCTGTATACAGCCCTTATGTTTGTGGCTCCTGTTCCCATGTAGAAAACACAATAACCTTGTTTTATCTCCCGTCCCCTCCTCACCTCCCACCCCCAAGTGTGTGGGTTTTTTTTTATCCCCTGGGGGTATGGTAGCTCCAGGGGTCTTGTTCGTTGCACGGCGGGCAGAGTTGATGGCTCGCGATGGGTTGATTGATCTGACAAGTGATTATCACGGCAGGTGAGCTCAGAGGACCCCAGTCAGGGCAGCTGGGGACGACGGGCTGCGCAAAGGATGTTGCAGACAGCGAATATCCAACAACTACAGTCACCCCTTAATCACATCCAGAAGTGTATAGATATATTTTCACGCGTGTTTATATACTTAGTAACTTTATGTGTGTGTGAATTATAATTACATGTATGAATACCATTGTGACAAAGCCATGTTCCTCAATGGAGGTTACTCGTATGAAATAACTTTCGGTGTTCCGTGAGCAAGGGGCTTGGGTGAGGGGAAACCTTCGGATTTTGGATGGCTGAGGGCAGGGGAAGTGTGTCTCTGTGTGAACCTTCCAAATGCATTTCAGTCTCATCAGTAAGGTATTTCTTTTATGGATTTTGATGTTGTGAATGCCAGACACTTTTATTCAGCTGGGAAGTGACCTGGGTCCATACTTCCAGAGAGCTGTGGGCGGGCTTGGATTTGAGACAACTTGCCGACATAGCCTCGATTTGGTTAGACCCTGGTTGTTGAAGTGTGAAAGGGGAAACGACCTTCATTATCGTTATATACGTGGCCCTCGAAGTTCCCCCCCACCCCCACCTCCCCTTGGCACTGTCCCTTGAGGAAAAGGGGACGTCGTCTGTCCACGCGCTCCTCCGCAGTGCCGCCAAACAACTGACCTTTTCCTGTCCATTGTTGTCGAACTCATCCGCTTGAGGGGAGGGATAGAGAGGTAGGGGGGGGTGGAGGGATAGAGAGGGAGGTGGGGAGGAATAGAGAGGGAGGGGGTGGTGGTGGAAGGATAGAGAGGGAGGGGGAGAAGGGAGATATGAGGGTGGGGAGGCAATATCCTCTGATGTTGTTGTTGTTGTGGTGGTGGTTTATGGTGTAGGCCCGTAACCAGAACTTGATTAGATTTTATTTTATATATAGTTTATTGTGATTTCATCTTATATTTTTATTTATAGTTATTTATTAATTTATTTATTCTTGTGAGGCTGATTATGTAGAAGAATGGAATTTTATTCTTTATATTTTTTCTTCCATGTGTAAGTCCATTAGAACGTCTTGTATGAATATGTAATGAACTAAGATTTACTATACGAAGGACAATACTGTAAAGTGTAATACTAATATATTTATATATTTTATTACCAAAACATTGTTATGATTATCATTGCCCCGTGAGATTATCTTAGTACTTGTGGGGTTGTGTTTCATTCATGGGGAAGGATAAACACCTCCATAGCTAACCCCCCCCCCGTAGTTCCCCCCTCCCTTTCGTGACTACGGACCAGGTATATATATATATATATATATATATATATATATATATATATATATATATATATATATACATACACAACACTGAATGGGTTCCAGTGAACATATATACATTCTTATCAACCACAATACACTTTAATACTAAGTCATCAACATCGCGAGACTCGAGGATGCCAACATGTAGAAATAAGCTTCCTCGAGTCTCTCCATGTTGATGGTTTAGAATTAAAGCGTATTGTGGTTGATATATATATATACATACATATATATATATACATATATATATATACATATATATATACATATATATATATATATATATATGATAATTATCACCGTCCTGTGGATACACGTAGCTTTGATTCTGGCTAACGCCAGATGATTTTATTCATTTGGACAATGGCTGCCCTTTGGTGTGTGAGAGAGTTGTGTCCCTTGAGGATGGTGACATCCTTAGTACACTTTGTTATGGTTAGAGTCCTGTGCTGTAGGATTCACTCGTCTCAATCATCCACATGAAGGGTGTAATTGAGACAGAGTGTCTATGGCGGAGTTGGTGGTGGTGGTGTTAAGGGAGGTGGAGGTGACGACAAAGACAGGAATGATGATAACGTGAGAAATGATGAGAATTTTTAAAATTTGTTGGAGACATGAAAGTGATGAAAGTGGAGAGGAGGAAGTGGAAAAGGAGGAGGAGTAAAAGGTGGATCTGGGTAGCAATATGTCAACGAACCCCGCGTTATATCGTTTCACGTCACGTGACGTAAAAATATGATGTGACGTCATATGTCACAAGGCGTGATATAACCACGTGACGTCAGACGGCGCCACACATTATCACATCCCCATTACGAAGCGTTGTGGGGATCACCACAATTTTTAACAATTTCAGTTATTGATGAGCGTTTCCTTTATCTCGAGGACGGAGTGGGTACTTCGTAACTGAATAGACTCGTCTGGAAAGAAGAATAATGAGATTATATTTGGCTCTCCATGTTGGGACTCGAATTTGAATGGGATTAAAATGACCAAGTCCACTCACCTAGTTTTTTAATTCAATTAATTAATTTATTATTTTCATGGGGTGGGATAGGTTTACCAATCAGCTTTTTTTTTTCTTGGGGGGGGGGGGGAAGATTAAAAAAAAAAAGCCGAAGGAAATTGAACCCCGAAGGTTCCGCTTCACCAGATCCCGCGGCCAAAATCGCCGCCCGAGAGGCAGATCACAAGAAGAGACAGAACAATGCACTGCGGGATTGCACCTCGATTTCTTATTGCATCTTATTTTCATTTTCGAAACTGTGATTTGTTGCGGTTCTTGTATGGTCCACGGAGAGCCCACATCCTCTCTCTCTCATATATATATATATATATATATATATATATATATATATATATATATATATATATATATATATATATATATATATATATATATATATATATATATATATATATATATTTGAAGAAACACACAGGCGAACTAAAGCAAGAATTTTGTTGACTTTGTCTTCTTATTCTTCCTCTTCTTCATCTTCTTTATGTGCGTTATCTGTGTCCCCGATACCCTTTGTCGTGGAGAGCACATGTTAATCCTGTAATATTTGCTGGCAGTGTTATTTTCCCAAATTTGCTCTAAGCACTCGATTAAAGCAATCATATCCACCACAGTACTTTGTAGCAACGCGGGAAAAGGTTCAGAAGATTTCTTTTTTTCTGATGATTACGACCGAAGAGGTCGGGAGGGGGAGGTGGGTAGGGATGAGGGAAGACTATTGTGGGTGCGTTTGAGGGATGGGGCGTGATAGGTGGAGAACGAGGACTAGGAAGTGGCACTTGAGTTGGAGATAACTCGAGGAAGACCTTGGAGGAGCAGGAAGGGGAGGAGGAGAAGGGCACAGCAGGATGAGAAGAGTATGGTTAGTCGGAAGAAGGAGGAGGAAGAGGAGTGGGAGTAGGAGGAGTAGTCGGGGGACGAGGAGGAGGAAGGAGGAGGTTGGTGGGGAGTTGGAGGGGATGAGGAGGAGCGAAAGAAATTATAAAGAAATGGTGCAGACAAGTCTCGAAAACCCGCCAAGACTTCAACGGATTAGAAGTGGCGGGGGGGAGGGGGAGATCCCGGGGGGTTGAGGGGGCGGGGGCAGATGGAGGTGGGGGGGGCAGGGAAAGGAGAGGGTCGCACGAGATTAGATATAATAGTGGCTCCACAAAGAAAGGGAAGAATCCACGGTCATGACGTAAACACAAGGATGGAAGGCGATTTTGGACCCCCGCGTGAGGGTAGAACCTTTGGAGTGGCAAGATAAAGGTGCCGCGAATGGTGGGAAGGTCCGAGTTGGAGAACGAGCTAAAGCTGGACTTGGGGGTGGACCTTGGAGGAGGCGGAGGAGACCTACCTGGCGATAGAAAGACGAAAATACGGTCAAAGGCGCGAGTGGAATAATAAAGGTGATGATTGAAGATGTTGGCAAAGGAGGAGGAGGAGGAAGAGGATTGTGTAACAAAGGAGACTGGGGAACGTTTGATGAAAGTGATTGCAGCCGGAAGGGTGTAGAAGGCGAAGAAGGGCCAGAACAGGAAGACCAAGAAGAAATGGAAGGAGAGGTGACGAGGAGAAACTAAAAAAAAAGGAAGGGAAGAACAAGAAGAGGGGAGAAGAAGGATTTAGATATCAGAAGAAGGAAAAGGAAGAAGGAAGGAATAAGAAAATATGATGATGATAGGGGTGGAAGTGATGTAGAGTGACAACCACGCAATGGCTAGGGGAGTAACCATAGGGGGTTCAGCTTGGATTGTGCGTGAGGCTGATAATAGGACAAATGGAGGGGCGGGAAGAAAGACATGAAGGGAGGGAGAGAGGGAGTGGAGTGGAGGGAACACAGGGGGGATAAGGTGAAGAGACGGGAGTTTTAAGGAATAAGAGAGTAGGGATGGGAGTAGATATGAGGTTGGCTTTGGGGAGTGAGGAAGTGTATTTGGAAAGTGGGGAAAATACTGAGTATTGGGGTTTGGGAGTGGGAGTACTCTCGAGTAAGGTGGGAGTTGTGGGGATTAAGATGGGAGGGTTAGGAGAAGGGGAGGCGATCGAAACATTGGCTTAAAAAAGAAAGAAAAGAAAAACAGTGGCTTGCCGCAACTTACAGGGCTTTACTCTACCACGGGTTTTACACCTCGTGGGAGTGGGATGGTGAGTTCGGGTGAGGAGTAGGGTGACATTAGTGGGAAGGAGATAAAAAGTAAAATAGAGATTAGGCAGGGATGGTTTTGGAGAATGATAGGAAGGAATGTGATAGTGAGAGGGAAGTAATGGATAGAGGAAGAGGTGGAAGTTGAAATAAAATAAGCGACTTCCTCCTCTTCCTCCTCTTCTTCCTCTTCTTCCTCTTCTAACTCTTTCTCCTTCCTCTCACCTTTCTTCTTCTCCTCCCTTCCCTTTTTTCTCATCTTTACCCTTCTCTTCCTCCTCCTCTTTCTCTCGTCCCTCCCCCTCTTCCTTCTCTTTCGTCCTTCCCCTCCTCTTCTTCTTTCCTCCTCCTTTTCCTCTTTTCCCTTTTTTTCCTCCTTTTCCTCCCCATTCTCCTTCCTCTCCTCTTTCTCCCCTTTCACCCCTTTCTCTTCCTCCACTTCCTCCTCTTCCTCCCCGTACTCTTCCTTCTCCTCCTCCTCCTCCTCTTTTCCCTTTTTTTCCTCCTTTTCCTCCCTATTCTCCTTCCTCTCCTCTTTCTCCCCTTTCACCCTTTTCTCTTCCTCCTCTTCCTCCCCGTACTCTTCTTTCTCCTCCTCCGTGCCTTCTTCTTCCTCCACTCGCTCTATAGCATTTGTGTCATGCCGCAGCCCAACGCAGCCGCAGCCGCCTCTTTCCCTAACAAGTGTAATTACGGCGTGTCCGAGGTGCAAGCTCGCTTTTTGCAACTTGCGGTTAATTACCACCGTCCTCGTGTTCGTCAGAGCCGGTCTCCCCTCCTCCCTCCCCCCTTCTCTCTCTCTCTCTCTCTCTCTCTCTCTCTCTCTCTCTCTCTCTCTCTCTCTCAGATCCTTCTCTATTAGTTTCTTTATTTTCGCTCTGGTTTCTCATCTGTGTGTCTCCGCCTTTCTCCTCTTCCTCTCATTTCCCAATCTCGATGGAATAATTAATATCATCTATAATCAACTTCACCGGCACTACTTCCGTCGTTATGATCATTATCATCATCATCATCATCATCATCATCATCATCATCATCATCAACAACAACAACTTCATCATCATCATCCTCAACTTCATCTTCATCATCACTATCAACTTCATCATCATCATCATCATCATCATCATCATCATCATCATCATCACCATCCATTCGCAGACCACAATCTCGATTGGGGGCCAGTCTTGACTTTTACCGACTTGCCCGATTTTGCTTGGCCGGGTCTTGTCAACCACGAAAATTTCTCATCACTCCCCCCCTCCCCTCCCCTCCCCCTCTCTCCATCGTATTATTTGAATAATTTCAGTTTAATTTTGTGAAAATTCACGATGTAATGGAAATGATAGCCATGAAAATATTGCAATGCAATAGACACAAACCGACTTGCAGGAAGTAGTTATTGTACTTCATTGATAATACAAACTATTAAGAAACATTTGAGACTATTTACTTCACGGCTTGACTTTACTCATGTATGCACTCCTCCCCTTCTTCCTCCTCTCCCCCTCCTCCTTTTCCTCCACGTCTTCCTCCTCGTCTTCCTCCGCCTCCTCCTCCTCCTCTTCGTCTTCCACTAATCCCTCCTCCTTCATATGTGTGTATGATGCTCCACCTCTTCCTCGTCTTCTTCTTCCCCTTCTCCTTCTCTTCCTCCTCTCCTCTTCCTCACCATTTCTTAGATCAATGCTTCCTTTTCCCAGTGCGTGTGTGTGTGTGTGTGCGCGTGCGCGCCCGCGTGTATGTGCGTGCGTGCGTGTACGCGTTACATGCATACACACTCGCATTCATACATAGTTATACAGACCTTTTGCATATGAAAGCACCCAAGTGTAATCCTGTTTTCCTTTAGAGAACAATTCTCTCCAGCAAGCAACAATTTCCTACACGAAGCCATTCTCTCCCCTGCCCATTCCCTTCCTCCTTCCCTCCTTCCCTCCTTCCCTCCTTCCTTAGGGAAACCATTCCTCCCCCCCCACACACTCGACTCCCCTCCAGTTTCTCTTCGTGTCCTGAGCACAGACTCCCTCCCACTCCCCTTACCATCCCACCTCCCACTTGCCCATCCCAGACGTCATTTATTCTAGACTCTCGCACAAGAGTTCAAGCTCCCATTTGCTCCCTATCTCCCTTCTCCTTCCCACACTCCCACACTGTCATCACTCACTCCCACGCTCAACCACAGTCATTCCTGTCGAGTGCTTAGGTTTCTTCCTTTGCGAATTCTGCCTTGCTAACACTTCCATTTCCTCGTCTTCCCCTTCCTTCTCTTCCTCCTCTTCCTCTTCCTCCTTTCTCTCCTCCTCTCCGTTTTTTTCTTCTCCCTCTTCCTCTTCCTCCTCTTTCTTATCATCCTTTTTTCTCGTCTTCCTCTTCCTCTTCCTCCTCTTCTTTATCCTCCTCCGTCTTCCTCTTCCTCTTCCTCCTCCTCTTCCTCCTCGGGGATCCAACAATGGCCTCTGTGCTATACCATTCTCCTCCTCCTCCTCCTCCGCCTCCGCCTCCTCTCCCCTGCGGGACTTGAGGGGTTTCAGATAATCAAATACAATTGAGCTGTTTTCTTCCTGAATTTATGTTATTGGCTTTTTCCTCGGAGAATCCTCTCTCTCTCTCTCTCTCTCTCTCTCTCTCTCTCTCTCTCTCTCTCTCTCTCCCTCCCTCCCTCTCCCTCTCTCTCCCTCTCTCCCCCAAGTCATCATAGATTTGATTATAGTGTTGTTATTTCTGATGTTATTTTTGTTATATATTAATTATTATTATTAGATATTGTTATTATTATTATTATTATTATTATTATTATTATTATGACTTTCTTCTAGGGGCTATCGATTGAGCAAGCTTTGTGTTGAGTAACATGCCTTATCACCGAACGCCAGCTACACATGGCTGATTGATCGAATGGAGAGGGATCATCAATGCGTAAGAGGGGGTCAACCACGCTGGGTGCAATTCTGTCACAACCAATGTTCGGCTGCGAAATATTAGGAATGGGTTTGGCATCTTCCTGGGAGCTTGTCAAAGCGAAGTAAACCCACATCACTTCTGGTGTGGATTTTTCCCCGTCTTCCCCCGTGAATGACGTCATCAGGTCGAAAGAGGTCAAAAGTATATTTCGGGAGCGATTCAATTAGTAACTTGGGGCCACAAACGAAGAATTGCTTGCTCATATTTCACTGCTGGACGGCGGCGAGCCATCGTTCCCAGGCGTGGCGCGGAGGAGTCAACCCCCCCCCCTCCCCCCTCCCCCCTCTCTCTCTCTCTCTCTCTCTCTCTCTCTCTCTCTCTCTCTCTCTCTCTCTCTCTCTCTCTCTCTCTCTCTCTCTCTCTCTCTCTCTCTCTCTCTCTCTCTCTCTCTCTCTCTCTCTAACACTCTCATATTTTATATTATTTTATTTTTTTGCTGCCATAGGCATTTCTTTCGGTGATTATTTCACATTTGTCAGTGTTATTGACACCCACACGCACACCCACACACATTTTAATGAGATTGTCTCTCTCTCATTTTATTTTTTGCTGCTATAGGCACTTCTTTCGGTGATAGTTTTACATTTGTCACTGATATTTACACACACACACACACACACACACACACACACACACACACACACGCACGCACGCACGCACACAATTTAATAAGGTATGTATTACAGGAATGTGTAAAATAGTGGGAAAAGCAAAAGTCCCATAACCAGAACATAATCAAATTTTATTCATTATACTTTTTATCATTAATATACTTATTTATTGATTTGTTTATATATAGCATATGCTTTCTATACTCGTTTGTTGGTTCATCGATATCTAGCCAAATTAAAAATAAAATTTTGTGGAGTTTGTCTAGTCGTCCCGATAGCAGAACAAGTTGATTTTTAATGTTATTAATTTTTTATAATTATTATATCTATTTATCTATATATTTATGTATTCATTCATATATATATATATATATATATATATATATATATATATATATATATATATATATATGATTTTAGCACATGGTTTATTTTCTTATGTATTGGTTCGTGAGCCATGCAAGTTGAAAAATAAAAGTAAATTCTGTAGTTTCTCTAGGCCTCCCGATCACGGTAGTCGGTCCCCATGTTATAAGCAAGTGGTCTTTGAAAGAGAAGAAGTGGTCGAGGTCCAGCTGATAATGCCTGTCTTGCTTGTGCGATTCTGCTTCGATAGAAACCCGATGAACACCCCAGGGCTTTCGAGGGTGACTCGAGCTCTCGTGATTTTGTGCGAAGGATTAAAAAAAAATAATAGTAATAATAATAATAATAATAATAAATAATAATAATCTTATTCATCTCTCTCTCTCTCTCTCTCTCTCTCTCTCTCTCTCTCTCTCTCTCTCTCTCCCTCCCTCTCACCCTCTCTCTCTCACCCTCCCCCTCTCTCTCACCCCCTCTGTCTCTCTCTCTCTCTCTCTCTCTCTCTCTCTCTCTCTCTCTCTCTCTCTTTATTTTTCTTCGTCGACTTCCTCTTCTTTGTCTCCTTTTTCTTCCACCACTATTACTTTCTTCTTTTTTCTGCGACTTTTTCTTTGTCTTCTTCATCTTCTTTGTCTTCTGCTTCTTCGTCTATTTCTTCCTGTATCTTTGAGTGTTTTAATCTGTTACAAAGCTTCGCTTCTTGTGCCATCAAAAGCGCTTTGCCTCTTGTGAAGGAATATGAAGGTTGATCATCGTATGTAAATCTGTTTATTCACACGTTTTCCATTTCGTGTGTGTGTATGTCTTTGTGTGTTCATGCACGCATTCCTCGTACAATTAGGCTTGTGTACGTGTATTTTTATTATTTTTGTTTTTTCTGTTCATGTGCATACACGCACACACACACACACACACACACACACACACACATACACTGGTATGTATATGTCGTCAACAATATGCACGTACATATATTTCAGAGATCCATATATACGAACACCTACCTACATACGTACGTACGTAGGTATGCATACATACGTGCATATGCACATGTGTGCATACATGCTTAAATACATACATAGTGGATTTATATATACTACGTACATATGTGCATGCTTGCATGCATACGCACATACACATACATGCATACATTCATACATACATTCATGTATGTATCCTTTTATCCAGCCGCTCTCATGGACAAACACTCAAATTAATTTTTGAATTTACTTACAGTGTTATATACAACACGAATAGATCCATCACAGTATTATTCATATGTATGCATGTACCCATGCATGTATGGATGTATGTACAAGTGCAGGTGTTTGACTGCCCCGGAGGCCGTATAGATTTGATCATATTCGAATTTATTTTGAGGAAATGTTTGTTTTTATGGTTTGCACTTTGCATGTGCTCTCAAATTTGACCCAGAAAGAAAGAAAAAAAAATGGAGCATTTTGGAAACGGTAGGTAGGAGGTTCTTGGTGCTGAAAGTGTAGCAGTTGATCCTCGTGTGTGTATGTCAGGGAGTGTTGTGGATTGGAGTTTAACCAGCGCTTCTGCTTGTGTGGATAATGTCGTGCCAGATTGTCAAGAGAGCCTTGTAGACGACCAGCACAGTTGGATTGAATTTGCCTCATAAGATTTCTTCTTCGTCTCCTCCTCCTCCTCCTCCTCCTCCTCCTTCTCCTCCTCCTCCAGGCCTTTGTTCATTTTTGTGCCTCCTTTTTCTTGCTTGATTATTCTTACTGGTGATTAAAGGCCACCCCCGTTATATTCCATGGCCCAGACGATTTTACCAATGTCACAGTACTCGTACAAATTTCCTTATCTCGTTCCCTCTTTCCATTTACTATATGTTGGCATCCAGTCAGGAATATATATATGTACACACACGCACACACACACACACACACACACACACACACACACACATATATATATAAATATATATATATATATATATATATAAACAGAAATGTAGTAGCACATTTGTAAATTACACATAGGAACCCACAGTCAGAGAAAGATTTTTCTTTATTCGAAGTTTATTCTTTCTCCGACTGTGGGTTCCTGTGTGTAATATATATATATATATATATATATATATATATATATATATATATATATAATATATATATATATATAAAATGTACAACACTGAATGGGACCCAGTGACTAGATACATTTTTTTCAACCACAATGCACTTTAATTCTAAGCCATCAACATCGGAAGAACCGTGGAGGCAACATGCGGAAATTGAAACGTGGTACGCCCGAGGACTCGAACCTACGACCAGCACGTGACCGGTGCCGTAGTGACTTAGACCATTGCATATGTGTGTGTGTGTGTGTGTGTATGTACTGTGTGTGTATATATATATATATGTGTATATATATGTATATATATATATAATATATATATGTATATATATATATATATATAATTATATATATATATTGTAGAGGTAATCTTACAACTCTGCCTCAAGAGCCACAAATCATTTCTCTTATTTCCTCTTTGTCTCCGTCTTCGTCTTCACAGTGAACCGAAACACGGTTCCCACAAGACCACCGCCCTTTACCTCGAGATGGTGACGTCATGTCATCTTTGAGTCGGAGGACTCAGTAAGTAGACGTAATGAGAACGCCTTCAATAATGAGTCCGAGACTGCCGCTGCGTTTGCAAATGATCAAACGGTCTTTGTGTATCCCTGAGGAGCATTGCGCTCCAAACGTGATTAATAGGTTGTGTTAGTGGTGTTGGCAGGCTTGAAACAGACTGGAAATAATATACTGCATTTGCTTTTGTGAGCGAAAACGCGGCGAGAGTTGTGGATTCACGGTCTGTTCAACTCGTTTCCAGGGAGGGAGAGGGATGTAGGCAGTGTTAGCTCACCAGGGGAATCAGTGAGTTTTGGCTTAACTAACGTGGCTTAGTTAGTAACCCAGAGGCAGGCCGAGAGTGAATGATTCGAATAACTACACTTGCACCCTTCGCATAAAAAAAAAATAGTTGTAACGTTGTGGTTACATCGATGGATTAGAATAAAAGATGAAATGGAGAAACGAAGACCGCTGTTGGTCCCAGGTGGCAAAAGCGTCACGGTGTTCCTGCAGACGGTCCTTTGAGGGGGAAAGACTATGAAGATGGTGTGGGAATGGGAATTGGGAATGGAGAAAGAGGAATTAGAAGAACGAGGAAGGAGAAGTAGAAGAACGTAAGAACATTAGCATGAGGAGAATAAAAGGGAATGGGGTAATATTAAATGAAAGTCGGAAGGATAAAAATTGAAAGGATAAGGAGGTAGAAAGAAAATGGGAAGAAGAAAAGGAAGAGAAGATCGGGTAAGGTTAGGTATATATATATATATATATATATATATATATATATATATATATATATATATGTTTCATTAAAAGTGATGGCTAGTTGTGCATTAATAATTTTCTGATGGTATTTTCCATATACCTTATTAAGGATTTGTTTTCCTTAGGAAGGAAATTTATGCCTTGGCTGTATGTAGTCATATATAGCTAATATGACTATATACAGCCAAGTCATAAATTTCCTTCCTAAGGAAAACAAATCCTTAATAAGGTATATGGAAAATACCATTAAGAAAATTATTAATGCACAACTAGCCATCACTTTTAATGAAACATGCATTAGAGAAAAACTCCTGCCCAAATACACTGACAATATATATATATATATATATATATATATATATATATATATGTATATATATATATATATATATATATATATATATATTGCGTGTCTTTTTATTACTGGCATTGTTCTCACATCAGGTCAATGAAGATGGAATAACGGGAAAAATAAATAAAAAAGGAGAAAACAAAAACTGGCGTTTTATTAGTGGCAAGGAATGGTTTCTGTTTCGTGGTGAATTTTATTTTAGTAAATTGAATAAAGATGACCTTTATTGGCGTGAGCCTGGGGGTTGTCGGGGAGTGGATGTAACTTCAGTATCCGAGGAGTTAGGATAGAGAGATGAACCATTGCCACGTAACTCCTGCAGACTTCTCCATCGAGTCTCATTAGTATGCTGGGGA
Organism: Oratosquilla oratoria; assembly: GCF_046742065.1. Taxonomy (NCBI): domain Eukaryota; kingdom Metazoa; phylum Arthropoda; class Malacostraca; order Stomatopoda; family Squillidae; genus Oratosquilla; species Oratosquilla oratoria. Next base: position 45,137,401 of record NC_134805.1, on the reverse strand, counting down.
TGAAACCAGTATTTTTTTCGAGTATTTTCGGAAACTTTAAGGATGGAGATGGTAGGAGGTAATGGACATTGAACTGCTTTGTGTAGGCCATATGGTCTCTTGCACTTTCCTTCTTTCTTATGTTCTGATGTTGTCCGCCGAATCATTCTGGCGGTGATGGGACGATACCAGGATTTTAACGATTCCGATACTACAAGTCCCGATGCTGCTTTCAACTTCCGATTTCGGTAAATGCATGATTAATAAATGTACTTTGATCATAAATTGTGTGTTTCCCAAACCAACTGCAGGGGCCTGAAAATAACCATGAATGATAATTATTGCAGGTATCGGGGGTGAACTTGTATTGGAATCGGAAGTTTACAGCAGTATCGGGACTGGTATCTTTTTTTTTTTTTTTTTTTTTTTTTTTTTTTTTTCCTGGCTACGGCTTCGACGCGTTGAGACGATGCCAGGCGACCGAGGTTGTTCGCCCTCGGCGCCAATTTCTTATCTGTCACTCAAGTGGAAAGGTTCCATCGACTCCTTCATTCCGAAAAAAGAAGTTCGAACGGGTCCATTTTGAGAACCTCATGACTTCTTCTTCTTCCTCTTCTTCTTCTTCTCCTTCTTCTTCTTTATTGTCATAATCAAAATCAGAACGAGTTTGCACCATGCTCCAGTGTTTGTCTTTTAGAGTTCATGTTTGAAAATGTGAGCGGGGAACCAGCATAAGAAAGGCAAAAATAACACGATGCAAAAATAATCACAACCAAGTAAACTCCGCACAAACGTCTGTTACAATTATTGTCTCAAAAAAGTGAAAATTAGTTGAAAGACTGATGCATAACAGAGGAACATGAACAGTTAAATGCGTAGTGAAACGAAGCCACCTTTCTTCGTCGGAAGTGGCTGCTTGGTTGATTCAAGGAAAAGTTCTAAGGTCAGGTCAGATCAGGTCGTGGCCACGCATTCGTTTGACCTCGGAAGGTCACAGACCCCCCTCCCCTCCCCCCACATTCATCCATGTTAACATAAGGTGAATACATATATGTATACCCAAGTAAATCAAATGTTGGCGCACATACGTAAACTGTAAGTCTCACATTTGGAGAAAATTAATACTGTTGATTGGACATCCGTATATTACAACCACTGTATGTGGCTCTCATTAGAGATGATGTACATAGTGGTTGTAGAGTTATATTTTGTAGGGGGGATACATAGTGGGTATGTAATATATGTATTGTGTATATATATGAGGGCGCATCTGGCTCTCAATCAAAGAGGGGCTCAGTAAATTAGCGCCCCTTCTCAAACCATTAATGGATGGACGGTGCTAAACCAAACACGCCCATCTTTCTCGGCTGCCTTTTCTCTCTCTCCCTTCCTCCCTCCCTCCCTCCCTCCCTCTCTCCCTCCCTCCATCCCTCTCTCCCTTCCTCCCTTCCTCCCTCTCTCCCTCCCAATTACTTCGTTTCATTTATTCCATCCGACTATTTTTTCCTTTTCTTCTAATCTTTTGTTGCCTCTCCACCTTGACTTCTCCACCCCCCGTCCCCACAGTCTCCCTCTCCCTCCTTTCTACCTTTGTCCCCTTAAGTCTTCCTCTTCTCACCCTTCCTCTTAACTTCATTCTCTTCCTTCCCATCCTCTCCTTGTTTCACCTTTCTCCCATTTTACTCCTTTAGTTCCCCCTTCCCATATTACTCCCTCCTACTTCCCCTCATCCCATTCCCTACATTCTGATACTCCCCCTTGCCATATTACTCCCTTATTACTCCCTCCTACTTCTCCTCTCCCCCTTCTTCTTATTCTGATACTCCCCCGCCCCACAATCCCTATCCTCAGTCACTCCACGATCTCCCATCTTCCCATCAGTGATAGGGACCCCGGTAAAAGGGCCCTGGACGCAGACAAACACTGGGAGGGATTATGGCAAAGGGTCTGTTAACGGGGTCGCAAGTGGGTGGTAGTTAATGCGGTCTGTAAGCTATGGTGGCGGATGCGGTGGGTGATTGTGGGGGGGGGGTGAGTACTTATCTATTTATCCGTTTCTTTATTTTATATTTTATTGTTTTGCTTATATTGTATTTTTTTATTCAATATATAACTAATTTTATTTACTCTACTCTGTTTTTAATTTTATTCCATGTATTTATTTATTTTATTGTTATACTTATTCATTTATTATTGGTTCACTTATTTTTGTCTCCTCTTACGCACAGCGAAGTGGTTAAGCAGCTTCTCCAACGCTGACTGTTAGCACTTTTTCCACGGCCTATGCAGTGTTGCTAAGTTAGCTGGCATCCGCTTACGAATTTCCATCATCTCGTGACTCCGTCGTCAGTGTCGTATTCTTCTTGGCTGGCTGGTCCTCTTGTTCAGGAAAATGACTAAAGAAGTAAATGGATGAATAAATATAAGGATAGAAATCTCCGGGGACATTTTTAACAAACCTGACCCTTTCTAACCGAACCAAATCTAATCTAATCTATCCTAACCTAGACAAATCTAACCCGTCCTAACCCAATTTTTATTGTCAAAATTACTTTTTTTTTGTAAATTTTATTTATTTTATTTATTTATTTATTATTATCAATATTATTATTATTATTATTATTATTATTATTATTGTTGTTGTTGTTGTTTATTTCGTTCACGGTGGCAACTCAATGGAAGTGGTGGAGGCGTTGGCGGTTTGTGTGTGTCCGGTCGTTGTCGCGGACAATAGCTATTTCAAGGAAAAGAGGACTTGGAATGGTGGTGGTGGAGAGAGAGAGAGAGAGAGAAAGAGAGAGAGTACGGAAAGGTCAAGTGAACAAGATAGTCTGATGCAAGCCAGAAGAAAGTTACAACAGGGATACTTGAGCATGAAGGTTGGTGCACGTAGGTAATTGACTGGACGCCGGGGGATGGCAAGCGTGGGAAAGGGAAACCAAACTGGAGAGATGAGATAGAGAAGTTTGCAGGAGTGACGTGGCAGAGGTTAGCGCCGTCGTGTGACTCACGGCTCGGAGAAGTGGGTAAGGAGGATGGTAAGCGGAGGCGGATGGGGGAAGCGATGGGGTGGGGGGGGGGGGGCGGGGGGGCCAGACACGAAAAAGAACAATTAGGGATGATGACGTGTTTCTTGTACTATGAAAAGAGAAGATGTTGCAGACGGGTCGAGTGTTCGGTAGGGGTGATGATAATAATAGTAGTGACGGTGTTCGTGATGATGTGGTGAAAATTGGCACCATGATGGAAGATGGTAAGGGAGGACCTTGTTCACCATTGGATCTCGGAATATGGTGATAAAGTTGTGGTTTAGTGGTGATGGTAAAAAGGGACTTGTGGTAATGACCGTGGTTGTGGTGATAGTAATAGTTTTGGTGATTTTCATCGAATAGATTGGCTGTGGTTAATGGTAATAGAAACTGTTACCGGTAATAGAAAATTGGTTACCGGTAACGGAAACTTAAGACACCGGTAATCACGAAGATGGCAGTTGTAAGTGACCAGGGAAGAAGGTAACAGGTCGACTGCCTTACTAACTGGACTCCGAGAGAAGGTAAGCACAGTGGAGAAATATGATGATATGGGACTACTTGCAAATGACCGGGGATAGTCGTGTGAGTTATGGAAGAGTTTGGGGAGGCCTTTGCACGGCAGTGGACTTCTATTGGTGGTACTTCAGATGAAATTAGACTGGAAGTGAGATAGATAACGTGAGTTTTTGCAACGCGTGAGAGAATTGAATTATGAACATCATGTGATTTTTTATATAATTGTATGCATACGCGTAACATGGCTAGCTGTTGGTGTTAGCAAAGTATTGGACTTAGTGGTGTTTGTATTAATGTACTTAATTGTTGGTCTGCAGTCCCAGTGCATTATTGAAACTATATAAACTGAACTTGACTTGTTCATGGATCTATATATCTAAAGAAGATCTCTCTTCTCGAGTATTTGGTTGTTTAATTGTTTCTCATGGAACTTCTCGAGTCTCTGCATTAGCCAAACGTTGGAATGAAACCTCGTTGTTTACGTAAGCAGTTGCTAGTTGTTCTTTCGCGTGTTTCCTTGTTTGTACAAAGTACGCACATAGACACACGTCTTCTCAAGGTCGTAGTCTTGAACTCCGAAGGGAACGATAGAGACGAAGAGGAAAAGAGGAACAACAAAAGCAAACTGGCGAAGCGAGTGACAAGTCAATTCATTAAGCACACACACATGTCTTGGCTGTGCCGCATTCCTCTGCAGCAGAAGCCACTTGGCCGTGTGCTCAAAGGAGAGGCAACGGTGCCAAGAACTGAAGGCCCCTTCTCCAGTCCTGATGGGGGCGGGGACGAGGTTGGGGGGATAAACTACTAAGCCCCCAGGCAAGCACCTCATCCATACCATCCTCCCTACCAAGAACTGTTGTAAGAACATATGAATGAAAGAGACTGCAAAAGACCATAAGGCCTACACTAGGCAGTTACATGTCCATTTCCACCTATCAACCCTATCTATAAAGTTATCCAATATTCTATTAGAACAACCAGTAGTTTCAGCGCTCACTGTAGTTTGATTAAACAGCTCTGCCTACGGGATTCGAACCTAGGCCGTGTGACGTTAGAGATTAGACAACACGAGCCTAGAACACTAACAAGTGCACCACGGGGTAGATGTATAACAGAGACCAATTGGTCCTCGGGGCATCAGGTTTCTGTGGTGCAAGTATTGTAGCCTATTTTTAACAAGTCCCTGTGTGTGTGTGTGTGTGTGTGTGTGTGTGTGTGTGTGTGTGTGTGTAAATGCGTAAATGCGTGCCAGGGTTGTTGGTTGACCCATGGCATCATTGGAGTGCCACTTGTAAACAAGCTGGCACTGGTGGTGATGATTGTCTCATGTAACATTTCGAGGAAAAACTCGACACATATTTTGCTCTTTCCTGGAAGGCACTGCAATGTACGGGAAAAAATAGTGCCACCACTGTGACACGTTGTACGACAGATCCGGCCCTGGTTGAAGTTATAATTATATTTGTTACTATTTCCAAGTGAATAACCTCTCTCTCTCTCTCTCTCTCTCTCTCTCTCTCTCTCTCTCTCTCTCTCTCTCTCTCTCTCTTTCGTATGGCGTGACATGGTGTCAGTATGGTAGAAAGCCCATGTCACAGAACGGACCAGCTGTTTCTTTCATCTGCACCATCTGTGCCTCTTTGGTGGCGGTATTGGTGATGCCAGCTGTCACACCACCACGTTCATATCCAATGCCATCGTGGGCCTCTTCCGTAGGTGTGTAGAACCGCTCGAATATCAACGAATCTCAACTCTTTGCCATATAATTACTCTCTCGTTTTGATACACTTGGAGCTTCGCCTCATTACTCTTACAAAAAAAAGGCAAAGAAAAATAGCAATAGAAAAAGAAAATGACAAAGGTTGCTACTCCGTAAACATTGGTAAAAAAACAAAACAAATTCCATACACGTACATGTTGCTAGAACGGATATTACAAAAAAAAAAAAGTTATATTCTTACCCTCTGTCATGTGATATGTACTCTTACCCCCCCCCCCTCGGGGATCAATTTACCTTTGGTTAAGAACCACAGGACTAGAGTGACTAACGATCTAAGAGTATCAAAATAGAATGCTTTGAATTTTATATCCTTTCCCACAAGGAATTTAGTATTCTTTTTCTGTGCTTTCCTCCAGGCATTGAAGCGAAAGGTATTTCACTCATAACATCGGCCAGAAAAATAAGATAAAAGAAAAAACATCGTGGGAGTGACATTAAAAAAAAAGAAAAAAAAAAAAATGAACCCACCTCGCGCGCGCGCGCACACACACGTATGCGCGCTCATAACTGTGTCAGTTTGTGTCGCATCGTTCTCGCCAACTTCAGGGTCGTCCTCGTCGTGTCCCGCGGCGTGGCTTGGACTCCGCGGCGCGCGGTCGTCGTGTCGCCCCGTCAAGTGAACTATGATGATGATGACAGTAAATGACTCCTGTCTTAGGAGGGACTTCGACCGTGACTTCGGAATGGAGGACATCTCTTTCTCTGCTCCCTGAAGTCCACCTAGGACCTTTCAACCTGAAGCCGTTCACGTGAAGAATTGTGCAGATGACAGACCATGGTCTTAGGAGTGCCTTTAGACGTGACTTTAGAATTGAGGACATTCTCTCTCTCTCTCTCTCTCTCTC
>NC_134805.1:45106249-45126249 GCF_046742065.1 Oratosquilla oratoria | reverse complement strand
TGCAAGAGATCCCAAAAGTCATAATACTGATAGAACTGTTAAACAAGTCTCAGTTCTTTCTGCAAATGGGACACACAACCTAAAGGGCTTGCTCGGTACGCCATACCGTCACAACCCAGTTGGATACCCTTAGAACAGCCGGTACATTTCCCCATGGTATTCCCTATCGATTGCCGCCAATTTCCCGCCACTTTCTCGAGCAACGCAGACGTGACGTCATGTCGACAAGGGACAGGGCCACGCCAACGGATTTCTCTAGTGGGCTTTGGCAGCATAACTCACTGCAGTGTATATATATCTAAAATATTACTTTTTATTAGAATTGATGACAGCGAGAACAGTTGGATGTAGTTGCCATGCGGATAGATGTATTCGGTATTTTTGTTGTCTCTCCCGTTTTTTTTTTTCTTGACATTTTTCCTTCCCAACATCGGTCGTCACATCAGGAACAAAGGGCACGTCACAGCCATCGGAAACTGCCTATATACACGCGCAGGCACCCCACAACTGCTTCAAGTGCCCGGATGCTTCGTAAGCATGCGCAGGTGTGGTGGAAGATCGACTCAACCTCCGGGAGTTAAGGGTGTGGGCTAGAAGAGGGAGTGGGGTGAGGCTGAGGCTGAGGAAGGCGCCTGGGGGTGGGGGTGGAGGGTAAGGGAGAGGAGGATGGGGGATAAGGAGGAAGTGGAGGGGGGGAGGGGTGAAAGTGGGAAAGAGAAGGGGTGGATGTTGATGGAGTTGAAAGAAGTGGGATGAAAAAAGGGGTTGAGTAGGAGGTGGAAAAGAAGAGGGAAGGTGGGGTGTGGGAGAGGAGGGCTAGGTAGAGGGGTAAGGAGTTGGGCTTGGGTGCTGTGAAATGTCCGAAAGAAGAAATGGTCCTGTTCTTCTTCTTCCCTTCCTCTTTCTCATTCTTCCCCATCCTCCTTTTTCTTCTTACCCTCTTCTTTCTCATTCTTCATCTCTTCCCCATCCTCATTCTTTTCCTCCTCCTCCTCCTTATGCCATTTCGGAGTTCGTAAGCAGGAAAGGACGGTGGTTATGGTTATAGCCTGCATTACGACTGACGTGTTCATGTATGTTGATTTTGTTTAGTACGGGATGAGATGATGAAGTCCCGTAATTTACTTTATCTTGGTTTATTCAGGATAGTAGTAGGTGATTATGTTCTTATTATCCTGTCTCCTCCTCCTCCTCCTCCTCCTCCTCCTCCTCCTCCTCCTCCTTCTGCCTCTCCATATCATTGTGCAGAAAAAAGTCCATACCTCGCTCTCTTCCGTAAACTAGATTTTCAATTGTTATTCGGCCCTTCCGCCTGAAAAAACTACACGAAGAATTCGCTGAAGGCAAAATGAGATGTCTTGGCGCTTAGGTCCCTCCCTCCACCCCGCCCACCCCTGGCTTCCGGCTCCGTGATTGGCCCGATCCTTGTTACGTTGCTCTGACGCAAAGGAACGGAAATCGCTGATTGGGTGGGCTAACGAGTAGAGGACATGCTGCAACCTGAGCATGTCGAGACTTCGAGAGAACGCTGTGTCTTAGGAACATAGAAATAAAGAAGACTGCAAGGGACCATAAGGCCTACACTAGGCATTTCCATGTCCATTACCACCTGTCATCTGCATCAATAAAGTTATTTAATCATCTCTGAAAACAACCAAGAGTTTCAGCGCTCACTACACTTCTTGCCTATTTCCTTCTTAAACCTAAATTTATCCAATTCAGGCCTATTATTACGAGTCCTGCCCTGTTGCCTGTCTTTGGGTTAGTCGGAATTAAGTGCTCTGGGACTTGAAAGTGTTGTTGTTCTGGTCTTTGGATAGCTCTCGTTGTCACTGGGTTATGGCACTAAAATTAAGGGAGAACCAAATTTCCTTATCAGTACACCCATGCGTTGTTTATTATTATCATCATCATTATTATTATTATTATTATTATTATTATTTTATTATCATTATTGTTATTTTATTATTATTATTATTATTATTAATTTATTTTTAACTGGACTAGTATGGAATGGGTTAAACTGGAGCGGAGTTTACTGAATAATGGGAACTTCCGCTCACTAGTTTCAATTCAGGACGCATTTTTTGTTCAATTTGTTAATATCACGTAATTGTCACTTGTGTGCAGAAATTCGCTGATGCGCGTGCGCGCGCACTCACACACACACACACACACACACACACACACACACACACACACACACACACACACACTGAATCTATAGATCGGTCATACGAGCTCTGATCTCTCCTCCGGGAGGAAAATAGCTGTCGATTACGAGTCCAACACGTGATCCAAAGACCATGGTGAGTACACACACACTGAAGCACACAAACAACACTACGCCACACTATCTTTCCGTCCTGGTCCTCCTCCTCCTCCTCCCCTTCGCACCACTCACCCTCATAAGCTATTTATGATGAATTAACAAATTTACTTACTAATTAGTATTATCAATCAGAGAAATCCTTTTTGGTGTTTTTTTTTTCCGACACAGCTTTTAGTTTGGTACTTTGTGTAAGACATCTGGTTTTGTCTATCGACTACTAACTTGACTTCAGTTTGCACTAATTCAGGAAACTTCCAAGAGGGTTAGTTGTGCATACGTTATGTTCCAAGAAGTTGAAAACCCAAGTGGAAGCGGGCAGCCCACATCTAGTGTCAACAAGACTTCTGCCAATCTCTGACCCAAGATGAAACCAAGATGTTATTTTGTCAGCCAGTGGTCCTTGGGACAGTCACGCCCAAGGGGTGGAGTCACACAGTTGATAAAGGATTTTTTTCAGAAGGATAGCAGAAAAAAGTTTAGTGAAAAAAAAAAGTTGGGAGGTTTCGTAAGGATCTCACCAAGGTTCTGAAAATATCTATCCATCTGTATATATATATATTATATATATATATATATATATTATATATATATTTTATATATATATACTGTATATACACACACACACACACACCAAGGATTTCTTCACCAGTATAAGAGAGGTAGCCAGGCACGGACCCAAAAATAGCGACTGTATAAAATATGCAGTCAGTAGCCCCACACTGGGTTATTGTTGTTGTTTTTATATAACTGCCAGGGTTGAAGAAGTAATCCTGTGGATTAGCTAATGCGTGCGTGCGTGCGTACGTTAACTAGGTGCTATTTACTACATAAAATGATAGTCTCTCTTAAGCTGTTTAAGTGCAAAGGGTGTGAGTTCACGCATGCGAATATGTGTGTGTGTGTGTGTGTGTGTGTGTGTGTGTGTGTAGACAAGAACTTTAATACAGATATTATCACAAGGAAGAAGAGTCGGCGAGAAAAATATTTTAAGGGGAAGAAAGGGACAAAGGATTCTGATCATACAAAGGCTGACACGGGAACTAAGGGCATCCAGTAATGAATGAAGTCGTCTTTAGGGCGGGGCACCGGAGAACAAAGGTTATGGTGGGTTATAAAGGCGGAGTTACGAGGACTAAGGTTGATGGATGATGGATGAAATCCGTGGGCGGGGCCGCCCGGATGGATGGCAGCGAGACGGATGGCGTGGAAAGAGAAGATTGAAAATTTTTGTTTTTCGTAAGAGAAAAGGCTGAGTATAGTATGTTCTTGAACGAAGTTTGCAGGAGTGGCATGGCAAAAGGTGTGAATGTGCGAGTTGTGGAAGAGAGTGGTTAATGGACGGAAGGTTAGATAACTTTATGGATAGGGATGGTAGGTGTTAGTGGACATGGAACAACATAGTATAGGTCTCATGGTCTCTTGCACTCGCCTCTGTCTTTATATTCTTAAGAGAGCCAATCTATTGTTCAATAGCTAGTTGGCATGGATGGCGGGTGGCGTAAGGTGGTTGCTTGCTTGGTAGGCGACGTGCGCAAACGCAGATACGACGCTGGGGCTCCCCCCCCCCCCCGTTTCCTCCTCCCGCCCCCTCCCCCATCAGGAGGAACAAGGCGTTTGGTCCTTGAAACGAGGAGAGCTGTAGGCCCCAGGGGCCGAAGTAAGTCGTCTGGGCGAAATTGAAAATGTGTTCGGGAGGTGGTGTTGCTTGATGGGTGTGTATTTGCCTGCATTTTTCTCAGTGTCTGCGTGTGGTTGCCTCCTTGCGTATATATTTTTGCAAAAAACGCACGTGTGTGTGTGTGTGTGTGTGTGCGCACGCGTGTGTGTGTGTATGTATGTGTATGTGGAGTGTATGTGTGTGTATGGCGTGTGTTTGTGTGTACGTTTGTGCGTGTGCATGTGCGTACGTTCGTGTTGTGCAATACGAAGCAACACTATTTATGTTCTCCTGTTTGCACTTTTCTCCTCTCGCCTTGGGAGTTTACAGGAAGATGAAACATTGTTTTTGTAAACCCATTCTCCACTGAGAGGCTGCAGCGTAGGGCATGATTAGAATAGCCAAGCGTCAGTCTGAATAATCCAAAATGTGTCATCCGGCACAAAACGGATGTAGATGGTGCGTGTCACAAGGAAAGCCTTCTGGATAGAATAATCTCTGGAAACGAAAGAATGACGTGTTTGTTTGGGGGGGGGGTGAGGCCAAGAGGGAGTGAGGGAGGGTGGGGATAAAAATCGGGGGAGAGAAAGGAAGTAAAAGAGGAAGAGGAGTCCGATGTTGAAGACGACCTGGAAGGGGAGGGGCATCTGTGGTCATATGGAGTGACTAATGCTTCCATTCTCAGCAATCTTTGTATATGTTGGGAGAAATGAAGTGGAGAAGTTTGCTGAGTGGCGTGGCAGAGGTTGGGGAGGATTTTGTTCAGCAGTGGCTGATGGTTTAATGTATTTGTAGTTCACTAGCGCTTCTGTCTATATGGACGGTATTTTCCTATGTGTGTGTGTGCGCGCGCGCGCGTGCGTGTACATGTATATATTATGTGTACGCCTGGTTTGTTGAAGTGTGCACAGTAGCGCATCACGGTGCAAGCTGTTCATCTTTTATAATGGAAATTGAGCATAATCTGCCTTGTTCGTTGTATTTGCAGTTTGAGTGTGTGAGTGTGTGTGTACACACACACACACACACACACACACACATATATATATATATATATATATATATGTATTATGTGAATTTAGTTTGAATCCACGTTAACTACAAAAGTCGTTGTTGACTTGTCTTGGGGAAAAATGGAATGAGTTTGGAGTTGGAGCGAAGGTGGAGTCGGAGATTGGCAGTAAAAAATATATCGAGTAAAAGTCCGTAATTGGGCGTGAGAAGCGAGAAGGTAAGGGAGAAGGTGGTAAGAAGAAGGAGGAGGAGGAGGATATGAAGGAGAGGAGATCGTAGCTGGCGATAGAGTAGGTGACAAGAAGAGGTCTTGTAGAATTTTGCTTATGGTGAACGAGCTTAATATGTTCTAAACTAATGCGAATACTGGCAAACATGCAATGCGTTATTAAATATCTGTATGCATTTCTATGTACGATAGTGCTCTTATGATGAATATATTTTGTGAAATATGTTAAACTAATGCATCAGCGTCAAATTGGTATATTTGTATAATTCCGAGACATACTGGGTCAGGCTTGTGTGCCTGCAGGAATACATTTACATGTTATTATGCATTTATACAAGGACTGAGGGCAAACACGTCTGGGTCCCTCGATGGGTTTCTGTGGTAACATTATATAGAATAGTAGCGCCAGCGCCTTTGATCGTAGACGCTCAGTAGGTTATGGCGTCAACCTATGCTTACCAAGCACTTGGTCAGGTGGATGCGTAGGGGAGGCACTTTCAACATTGGGATATCCAAGTGTGAGAAAAATTGGGTGATGTAGTCATGAGACTCGAGACTTGAATATAATGCAAAATATATATGGAGTCAGGCAACCATCCTGTAATGGAGAGGGGCGGGTGGAGGGATGACAGGGTGGGGCGACTGCTGTTTACGTATAGCGCGGGAAAAAAGAGCCCGCCTGTTCCTGTGGGGCTTTGGGAGCTTTTTTTTTCCGGGCGCGCGTGATGCTGAGCTGGCGGGCCCGTGTGAGGCTCGCGTGGAGCTGGGGGGTGGTGGGTATGAACCGGGCTGGCTGGGTTGGCTGTCAGCTGATGTGAATATTTCTGGCTGACTACGATTTAGTCGGCATCAGGTATTATAAGTTGTGAACTATTGTTATGTGTTGGATTATCACCGTACATAAAACATATTTGATAGTTAACAAGAGTATGCAAGCACTTAAACACATACACACACACACTCACTCATATGAAATATCATTTCTTTTAACTCACGCCCACCCCCCAGATAATCTAATATATCTTTAATCTGTTTAGGGGAAATTGTATGCATTTCACTTAATTATTGGTTATTGAATTTTATGGTTCGTAGATGATCGTTCGAGAGGGCGTGAGAGATCTTTTGTTCATTTTATGCGTAAATGCATGTGTGCGCGCGTGCATGCGTCTTGGTGTCTGTCGGCGCGAGTGAGGCCAGCAGATGGGAAAGTGCGCATGCGCGTGTATACATAAAACCTTTTGCCGCAAATTCATAAGTTTGTTCGTTCGATTTGTATATTTTTTCATTATTTGTTTCATGTTGATGTTGAGATATATTAACACAATACCCGAATATGTTTTAATGTATTTTTCTTTCTTCAGGTATGTTCCGAGAGGATTCCCTGTTGGGTATGTGGGAAGTGCTCAGGTGTGCATCGGTCGAAGGTAAGTTGTTTCTACAGTCGAAGTTCATTTTTTTTTCTGCAGAAATTACAAGAAGTGGGCCATCAGGCCATTGTTATGACCAGGAGGGACTTGAAATTTGATTTGTAGAAATGCCAAGAAAGAATGCAATTTTCCTTGACGTATATATCCTCTTATCTCAGGTTGATTAATGTCGACATTGTGCATGGTTATTGACAATTTTTTCTGTATTGGGGCACCTTTAGTTACTCTTAATGTGTATTTATATATCTATTTTGCAAAGTGGTGTACGTGAAAGAGGCTTCTTCGAAAAAAAAAATGAGAGCGTTACAGCAAGATATCGGAATTTTACCACGCTTGAATTTGCGTTGGATTTTGTTACTGGAATAATTGCGGGTATATTTTCTTCCATTTTTATTCCTTCCCTTCTTCCCTCCATTCCTTCCTCCTTTCTCCTTTCATTCCTTCCCTTCTTCCTTTCTTATTTGCGGAAATATGTGAATTTATAATTATAATAATAATGATAATGAAAATAAAAAATGAGGACTTAAGAATAAGAAAGTAGAATGGATGCCAGACTCTTTGCAGGCAGGAAGCGAAGATACACAGTTTATGAGTTTCTGTCAACAAGCAGGCAGTTCTGCCGTCTTCGTTTTCTGTGTATGAACTATGTGTGCGCGCGTGCATATCTTGCTTCGGCCTTCTATTCAGCTCACTTTTTAAACTCACCCTTTCAGTGACTGCAAAGCCAGTCCCCCTGGCGTACACCCTAAGTGTGCAGGTCACCCTTAGATGTCTGTGTGTTTCATAAATGCATGTATTGTACGTGTTTTTTGCGTGTGTCCAGGCGCACATGTTTTTGGGTTAGGGGAATGTTTTCTCCCCGTTTTCTCAAGCACTCCATGCTTATGCATTGCTGTTCCTTAGCCTCGTTGAGACCATTTCAACTCTTGGGTTTAATCGTTGTGCATCCACTAGTTTTCTGTTTTAATACTCCCCCCCCACACACACACACAGCACTGCAGACCTTATTTTGATTACCTCTGAGCTGAGGCGTCATTTTGGTGGGAAAGTGAATAGCATTGGTCGTTATTGGCTTGCCGTTGTTTTCTTTCCCTCGCCGGTAATGGCGGCTCGGGTTTCCGCGGCAGACAATAGATTTAAAAACGCGTTTAATTTTCGCAGTGCGAATAAGCTCGACCGCACACCAATGTCACTTGCTTAATGGGAAACTGACGACGAGGTTGGAACGTTGGGTTGTTGGTTTGTTCAGCTCTCCTGAGGTGAATAAAATCGTGAGGTGTGACTCAGCTAGCTGCCAATAGAGATGGTATGAGCAGTTAAAATGTCCATTGATTACCAGGAGATAAAGTTCTTATTGAATAGTACCCATTAAGTTCTTGTTATGGAATGTTTTTTGTAAAAGTCATCCACTGTATTGTTCTGTTACTTGAAATGTAAGTAACACATTCACTTCCTTATCATTGCAGTAGTGACTTGTGATATTAGTATTTGTTAATAAATTTTATAATTGTTGTTTTTAGTCTGTTTACTAAAACAATAATAATTTTAGGATGTCCCATACTCAGATTATTTTATGTCGGTGTATGTTTTACTCGTCTGCCGTTTATATAAATGATATAATGGGGATTATAGTTAAGTTGGGTGCTTACTAGTTACTGGTCTAGAATGTGGTATTTCATGCGTCGGGATGGGTGGGCGGGATACGGGGTCGTGGTGGTGGTAGGAAGGAGGTGGGCAATGAAAGGCAGGAAGAGGCCAAGTTGGGAAAGAGAGAGAGCAGGCTGGAGTGGAAAATATTGTGGAGGCGATAAAGGGACGGAAATGGAATTGGCCAGGGCAAGTAGCCAGAAAGGAGGATGGCAGATGGAGCAAGTGGACTGGACGCCGCAAGATGGCAAAAGTGGAAGTGGGAGAGGGGAGCCGACCCGACAGAAAGTGGAGAGTGGAGATTGGGGAGCGTGCGGGAGTGACGTGGCATGGGTGCTGCGAGGTATAGAAAAAGTTGGAAGAGGCCTTTGTTCAGCAGTGGACTCCGAAGACTTGGTCTTCAGGCCTTAGTCTTCTGGACCTCCTTAGCTGGTGCAGACGAGCCCAATGGAGAGAGGTGGGCGGGTGGGAAGCGATTATCGTCTATCGCCAGAATCACGGGCCCATTAGAGTCTACAAATCCGCCATTAACTCCGCCAATGACCGCGGATTGGCTGGTTCCAGTGGCGGATTTTCAAAGTTTCGCCAAATGCGAAGGAGCGGCTCGCTTCTGTAAAGATACGTTTTTGGAGTTTTGTTTCATGAAGAAACGTTTGGGAGTGCGATAACGTTTCTTTGGACTTGGTCGAGCTCTGGCCTCAGATTGAGTGAAAAGGTGGATATTTTATTTATTCATTTATTTATTTATTTATTTATTTTTCTGCATGGTTGCGAGTGTGTGTGCGCGTGTATGAGTGTCACCATGGTCTTGGATCACGTTTGGGGCTCGTGATCGACAGTTATCGTCTTCATGGATGCGAGCTCTGTATGGCCCGATCTATAGTTGATGCTGTGACCTTACACACACACACACACACACACACACACACACGCACACACACACACACACACACACACACACACACACACACACACACACACACACACACACACACACACACACACACACACACACACACACACACACACAGATTCTTGCCCAAGGGAAAGGTTACCTCCTTGCACTGTTGTGAATTTTTCTACGTCCTGGACAGGTCCTATCTCGAGACCGCTGTGTTGGAAGTCCAAGGCGCGAGCTGGCAGTCATGGAAGAGAGCGATTAGACAAAGGGTGGATAGGCAAGATAGAGAAGTTTGCAGAAGGGGTGTGGAAGAGGTTGGCACAGTCCTGTGACTCATAGAGGCTTTATTCAGAAACTTTTGTGTGTAATTCACCATGGTCTTGGATCACGTGTTGGACTCGTGATCGACAGCTATTTCCCTCCCGGAAAAAAACTCAAGAGCTCATATATGACCGATCTATGGGTAATGTTGTGACACACGCACACCCCCAACTCCCCGTCCAAGAGAGTTGAAGTAACGGCTCGCAGCGCAGTGATACTGAAACTGTTTCAGCCCTGGGCGGGATTTGAACCCGGACCGCCGTAATGGCACCATGCGTGTGTGTATGTGTGTGTGCGTGCGCCCTGCTTGTGTTTGCATGGTTAAGGAGAAGGGCAGACAGGAATATATTCAATAGTTTGTAAATACGTATTGAGAGGCATTGTTAACTTGCAAATACCCACGCGTACTGATTATTGTATGCATTTGCGCATTTCTATGATCATTTCGTGCGAGGCCTGCTCGTAATATCGGCGTTCGAGAACAATTGAAGTGAATTAATTTACATGAAGTATCTGACGTTCGCATAATTCCTGTCGTTTATGAAGTAGTCATCAAATGCTGCTTCTAAAAAGAGGCACGCGGAAGTTGGTCATCAGATGTAGCGTGTGTATTTATTTAGCAGATGTAGCGAAACTGATCGGACGCTGTAACAGCTCTTTTGAGTAATTCTTTAATTAACACTCATTATTTGACGTATAGTACATCAAACGCGGTGTATGTATGTCCGTTATTTATTTTAATTTATTTATTTTTTATTGTGATGTGGAATTTAGTAGGAATTGCTTATAGCGTATTTAGGTCCGGACAGAATGATTCGTTAACCAGTCGTTTACACAACGGAACATATATATTTCATCACCAAATGTAGCATAAAAGAGAAGTTTGGGACATTTATCAAATGCGGCTTCACAACGCGTATCACTTCGGATACCTTAGAGGGCAAATTTAGGAACCAGACATCCTGGATGTCTTGTGTCCAGTGGGATTAGGCCCTGGGACCCCCGGATCTTCTGGATCCAGAGCGATAGGAGGTAATGAATTAATCCTGTTTGGGAGGATCTGGAAAAGGACGTGGCGGCTTTGTACCCGGATTGACTGATGAACTGGTGACCCAGAGCGAAGAGGAAGGAGGAGGAGGAGGAGGAGGTGGTGCTGCCGCCAAGGTAAACAATCCTGTTCAGAAAAGGTAATGATGATCATTATTATGCTAACATAGTTGTGAGCTTGACATTGGTTGTGATGATGGCTATCGGTAGAATAAAGGAAATGTAAGCCTTAGAATAGCTGCAGATGATTTTTTGGATTTCTCTCATGTATTTCAGAAAAAATATATATATGGCTAGAGTGTAGCCAATATCGTTTTTAGATTTTTTTTTTATCTAGTTGGGCGTTCAAAGATTCAGTCTCGTTATATATTTGTGTGTGTGTGTGCACGCGCGCACGGATCCGCAGGATAATCCTCAGATCTTCAGCGACGATCCGAGAGTTCCCCCCCACCCGAATGTATTATTCTGACCTCCGCCCCCCTCCCCCCCTTCTCTACCTCCACCCGCTCCACATGTAGTATAAACAACAGATAATGCTGAATACTGATAGGTCGCTAATGACTCGCCCCTTGAATAATGTCATTTGGAGTGGGACAGCGATGTTGAGTTGGTGAGGCCTATTGGGCATTGACAAGTTTGGGCTGATCTAAAGTGGTGACAGAAACAGCCAGGGCCAGTCAGATTTTTTCCTCCCGGTGAGTTTTTGTATATAAAATAAATGAACTGGGATTTTATCTTAAAAGTAAACTGGTTTAAGGCTAAGTCAAATTAAATCCACTTTCAATCAGCTTGACCCAAACCATTCCAACCTAACCCACCAAAAGATCCAACGATTCGGGGAGGGAGGGCATGGTGTACAAACAACTGAAACGAGTCTACAATTCAGGTTACTAATAACAGTGGTAGAGGGCGGTAGCATTAGTTGAAGTCACGAGATGGAGAAAGTTGTAAGAGTAACGTGGTGAGACTTTGGCTGGGTGGGAATAATAGTAATTATAAGAATAATAGTAGTAGTATTAATGGCAGTAGGGACGAAAACGCACGATCAAATATCAGGTGACATACGTATTTTAAATTATATTATCGGTTCCGTGTGAGACATTGATATTTCAGTAATTCGTTTGCACTAAATTAAAATAATGCTTATGACACATATCCTTACACACCAGGCAAAGGTGATAGGTGTATATTGTCCACTTTACCTTTGTGTGCCTACATTGGTGTGTACGTGCATGCGTGCGCGCTTAGGTGCATTCCTACTTTGTGTACATGTATGTTTACAGGCCTGCGAACGAGTGTTTTCATTTATGATCACAGGATTGGTCATGGAACTGCACGCTTGGGGACGTGTTAATTGAATGTTAATTCAGCGTTAATAGCCAGCGAATAAGTGGACAAGCGCAGTTAATGTTAATGATTGGCAATTGGGGAAGTGGGGGCTTAGGAGATGATTAGGCCAACCCTCTTAGTGAGGCAGCCAGTCAACCGAGAGGCAATTAATTAAACTGTACTTCAATGGGCAGGTTACAGCGTTACTATGAGCATGGTGCATGCGTGCAAACACCCGTTCGTACGAGCGCCTAACGTCACAAAAGCACAGCATATTCAAATTCAAATATATGCCCATACAAACAAATATCGTTATTTGGCTTGTTGTAGTTGGCCCAACCCGTGCCCAAATAGTCTTTTCATTAATTTTATGCGTGTTTTTTCATTCCTCAAGACCATATCGACGAGGAAATGAGAAATCTGAATATAATGAACCTTGGACAATGGATTAATTGTTACTGAAGCACTTGGGCCTAATCGCCGGCTTCCAACCTCTGCCCCAACCCCAACGACTACCCACCTCTTCCGCTCACCGCCACCCGCCTTCGCCTCACCTGGATGCAATGAAAGGGCCAAGGAAAGACATTATCAAGTCGGCTGCAGGGCGTATGAAGCTCTGAGCTAATCGCACTTTATTGACCAAAACGGACAATTGGTATAATGGGAGCCAGATGGAATTAGGCAGCAATGGGAGGGCCCCTGCGCAAAAGTTAGTGAATTAGGTTGATGGTATGGAATAATTAGAGGCAGAGCGAGAGAGAAAGTGAGAAAGTAAGTCGGTTTGTTCATGCACCTTATGCATTCGAGCGTAGTCTGTGGAAATGTTCAGTGTTCCTTGTACAAGCAGGAGAGTCGTGGTGAGGTTGACGCATTCGTACAGTTCGTCGAAGAATTTATGTAAGATTATTGTTCAGCAGTAGACTCATTATGTTTGGTGAATTCGGCTGTATTTTTTTTAATCCGTGAGACATTTTTTTCACAAAAGTAACTGACTGCAATAGAATTTTTAAATAAAAGTTCACAGGTTTTGGGAGTAACGCCATCTCGTGTCTTTGAGTTCCCTCCTGATGATTCCATTCAACTTGAATTAGCTCCCTCATTACTCAGATAATTAGAATACGTTGTTACAGAACACCTAGTCCAAAATAGGGGCTGAAGAACAAATTGGTACCTGTAATGGTGGAAAAAATAATGAGTTGCACTTCACTAATATATGTGGAATTCGACACTTTGAAAGATTTGCTTATTAAAAGGTAATGGGATTCAATAGCTTATCTTCAAATATGGCCATGGGACCTATTGTTAGGCGAGAGAGATGAATGTACGGACGATGAGAAATGGCCAGTGAGTTTGTTGTAGCCGTTGACCGAGCGAGTTGGCGGGTGTAAGATGTGCAGACTGGCGAGTATTATTGAAGTGCATTTGTTGCAATGATGATGATTATGTATCTTTTATCACCACACTTGGAGGAGCAGGAAGGTGAGGATGCTGGTAGCAACGAAAATACAGAAGGCAACTTTTAATATGAAAGTGGTTGTTGCTGATTCGTGGCGGTTTTGTTTTACCGCCTCGGTAGCAGACGATGTAAAATATTACGTCATAACGCTCACGAGCCTCATAAGCTTCCAATGCTAATGGCGGTGTGCTTTTCTTGATGGTTTTCATCCATCCTTAATAAATTTTGTTCCGGCTAATACCAGACCACTTTTTTGGACAAATCTTGCTCTATGCTAACTATAAACAAAGTATCTCTTATAATATTGAAAGATAGATATGCAAAGGTAAAAGATACATCGTTTCAGTCAAATGTAGAAAGATCATTTGCAATTCGTACGGCGTGTAAGGACAGTGTGTGAAGGAGGAGGAGGAGGAGGAGGAGGATCAGAAGAGTGTGGGCGAGAATACATTGCTCCGGAGTTGCATGCTGTTCGATAATTAATGTCATGCTGCAGAATTGAATGTTGATCGTCGCAGATGCTCCGGTGAGAGAAGTGACACGGGTGTGTCTGCGTACGTGTCTGTCCTCAGGGCATTTGAAACGTATGTTTATATATATATGTATATATATATATATATATATATATATATATATATATATATATATATATATACATATATATATGTACTCCTTGGAAGTATTCGTTTGTGTAATTTCATAGAAAACAGTGTGAACGGATGGGGATGTTTTGATGTGGGAATGCATTTGTTTTTATTTGTCTAGCTAGGGAAAAGTTTACGCCGAGTTTCGTATACTCACGCACAGATGCACATACATACACAGACGCCAGCTCGCACACTATTACCCTGACTACGGCCAGTAGTCAAAACTATTTGATATTTTGGTAAGTATTGATACCTCTTCTGACCCTTCCTCTTCCCTCTCACTATCTCCCTGTCCCTTTTGCTCTTTCGTTATCTCAAACTTTCTCCTTCTCCATCCCTGCCTCTCCCGTCCTCCTCCTCCTCCCATCACTCTTTCCTCTTTCCATCATTCTCTCTTCCCCTCTCCTCCCCTCCTCCCCTTTCCTACCATAATATCTTCATGTACTGACCGCATCAAAATTTCCTCGATGTTTAAGTTTAGCTGCTTTTATACAAACATGTATTTAAATTTCCATCCCTTCTTGGTATTTAATATAATTCCCTGTCCATCAAGTCGGCGTGCCCCGCACGTATTGCGGTGTGGCATGCGTGCGTGCGTGTGTTCGTGCGCATGTTCCTAGTTGGCTGAGTCAAGGCTGAGTTTCTCACGAACCGCAAGTAGCCGTTGCCTCGTGACGTCATCGGCATAGTGCACTGAATTCTCCGAAGGGCATAGGGCATTTTGATGCCGTTTGTTTAAGGTATATTAGTCCTTTAATGCCCAGGTCTCATCCTCCCTCCCTACCCCGTCCCAGAGCTGATTTAAATCGTCTGAGGGCTTACGGAATAAATATAGTAAAACAAGGTACTTGGGGTGGGGTTGGGGGTGGGTAACGATCGGGTTAACGAAGGCGATGTGGTTGCCAACTCGTGTGAATGTGAAAAGGAGAATCAGGTGGTTTACGTATGCCTTTTTTATTCTTCATTTAATTATTTTTATATTTTTAAATTATGTTCCCCCCACACACTAGGGTGAACACACACACACACACACACACACACACACACACACACACACACAGAAGTGCTGATTTCACAGTACCCATCTGGAATGAAATTGGGAGTGTTGAGCCATTATTGCATGTGGATGCCAAAACTTACAGAGATTGTCACAGTCAGAATGTGCATAAGGTAAGACATTGATGGAAAGAAGGGAAAGGCATATTGTAACCACATTCCATGATTTCCGGGACTAAGTATCGATGTTCAGAGGACGAATTAAATCACAAGAGGGCAGGACATGTCTCCCTCGATACTGACAGGGTTCTATGTGTCACGTAGACGAATAAAATCGCCTGACGGCAACTAGAATGAAAGGGTAAGTACCACTCAGTACGGTAGGGATGATTTTGAAACAAAGTCTGGCGAAAATATGATTTCGGATTTCTGTTCCATTATTAAATATAACGACAAAAAAGTTAACCTTACTTTCTTGTCCTACATTTCATCTTTGACATTTCGTCTCGCTTGCTCCTTCCTTGTTCACTTCCTCCTCCTGCTCTTCCTCCTCCTCCTGCTCTTCCTCCTCCTCCTCCTCCTCCTCCTGCTATTCCTCCTGCTCATCCTCCTCCTCCTGCTCTTCCTCCTCCTCCTCCTCCTCCCCCTCCTCCTACGTCTCCTCCTTTCCCTCCTTGTCCTCCTTTTTCCCCTCCCTTCGCTTCTCCTCCATGTAATTTGCCCTCCAGCCTCCAATATGCGCGGTTTAACTAATTGTAATATACAGGAACGATACTGTGCTCTTGAGGCCATGTTTCTAACTCTCGAGTTATCATAGCTTCAATTTTATGTATGGTTCCAACTATGTGTGTGTGTGTGTGTGTGCGTGTGTGTGTGTGTGTGCGTGCGTGCGTGCGCTCGCGTGTTTGCATGAACGCGCATTCACTCCATTCCTCAGCATGCAAGCCATGCATTTGCAATTGCGGTTACAAAAAAATCCTTGGTGGTTGGCTTGGGAAGTATCTACGAGGAAGCAAAATCTTTCTTACATTGGGAGCAGCTGTGTTGTTCTGCTCATTACTTTCGCAGCTGCTCTCGGGGACTCCAGCTGTTATTCTGCTTGCTCTTGGTTCCACCTGCTCAAGTACTACTCTCCGGGCTGTGTAGATGCAGCTGTGTATGTCGTTAATTTTGTTCTTGGATGCTTGGGCTGAGATCTTGTGTGTGTGTGTGGTTGTATGTATGTGAGCTTTTATTTATATATTTATTTTTATTTATTCATGTATATGTTATCTAGTCGTTAATGTTTGATTTTCATTTATTATTAGTTATATGTCAATTTATTATCATTTACTATTTACCTGTTTGTTTGTTATTCAACTATACCAATGCATTTATTTATGTATTTTAATTGTTATTTACATTGTTATAGTTTTAATTTATTATTAATATTATTTTTTTTTTTTTTTTTGCATCCGACCTAGATATGGATCAAAAGGTCTCCTGTCGGCATGCTTTGCCTTTGTAATCCTTTGTAATGTTTGTTTATCTGTGGTTGTCGACCGTAGGCCACAGGGGCCACCTGATGGCCATGCCACACGTCTAGGGGGCTATATGTGGTAAATGGAATAGTAAAGAACAACATAGTTATGTTAATGGGCCACCCCAGTTTAACTTAAATCTCGAAAACTGCCACGAATACCCTGCTTTTATATGTATAAATCTAAGAAATATTATATATACATTTTCGTTACAGTGGTAAGCTGCTAAAACTGCTATGGTTTTATTTGGTATAACTGCAAATTCTTATGTTTATATGTATAAAAAAGTAGAATATATATTTTTTTCTTAATGGCTCTGAGGCGGTCCTCACAGAGGTAGATTACTAGTCGGAAGGTGGCGTTGATGATGGATGGTCGAGAATCGCTCTTGTAAGTGAAGGGCGCAGGTTCGAGTCCTTCATGGTCATCAAGCAATTGATTCGTCCTTGCTTTGATTTGCCGTGCAGCGTTTTCTCCGTCTGTATTCAGGAAAATGATAGAGAAAAGATAATGTCTGTAATCTTGGGTTGAGAACATACTCAAGTCATGAGGCAGTTGAAGTTCAATGTTGAACAGAAACCCATAAACTCATGTGCTGTTTGAGGTTCTCTGATTAAAGAACCTTTCCGCACTCTTTTATGAGGTGGGTGGGTCTCAGTCATGAGGTATTTTAAGTTGCCTTTTGAACAGAAAGCCATAATAAACTCATGAGCTGTTTGAGGTTCTCTGTTGAATAAAGAACCTTTCAGAGCCCTTGTGTTAGGTGGCTAGGTGGTAGGGGACATGCATCCCTCTCCACTAAAAAATATAAAAATAAATAAATGGGGAAACCCAAGGCGTCACCAACGGATTTTCTTTGGTGTTCGACGTGTTTCTTCGCGAAGGCGTCGGCCGGTTGGGCGGGTGCCCTTTGGAAATGTAAGAAACTGTCACGCATTCCCCCCTCCCACCTCCTCCTCCCCTCGCCCAAGGGGAGGCTCTCGTTTCCCCAAGATCGAGCTCTCGACAGCGTGGAAGGAAGTGCCTTGGGCTGATGTCCTTAAACAAGATTGGGTCCAAGGTTAGTTTTCTTGTGTTGTGGTGGAATATATTATAATTCCTCTTGGGTCTTTCCTACAATTGGTCACGTAAATATATCTGCAATGTATCAAAGATGAAGAAAAAGAACACTCAAAATCGCATGTACTAGCGCGCGCACACACACACACACACACACACACACACACACACACACACACACACATTATATATATATATATATATATATATACACAGTATATATATATATATATATATATATATATAAATATGTATATAAATATTATTATTATTTTTTTTCCAACCACAAATCACTTTTAATTCCATGCCATCGCAGTCGAGACTGCAGAATCTGCATCCGTTGGAAATTGAAACGTGGACGAGCCGAGGATTCGAACCCAGCTAACCCGTAAAAAAGTTACAGTGACTTGAGCCAATAGCGTATTGGTTTAGTCACTGTAACTTTGTTACGGGTTAGCTGGGTTCGAATTCTCGGCTCGTCCACGTTTCAATTTCCAACGGATGCCTCCATCGACCGATTCTTCAGTCTCGACTGCGATGGCATGGGATTAAAAGTGATTTGTGGTTGAAAAAAAAAAAAAAACTGGGAACCAGTGTATATGTATGTATGTATGTGTGTATATATATATATATATATATATATATATATATATATATATATATATATATATATATATAATCAAAATATGTATAGTCTTCCCTTTAGGCTGTAACGCCCAACCACAGGATAGAACGGAGGTCCTGCATTAGATAATCAATAATGAACATTCATTTTTTTCCATTATTGAACCTACACCAAGCTAGTTCATATAATTTTGTGTGGTCCCATTGATAATGAAATTATTAAGAAATAGTTTTGTGTGTATATGTGTTCTAGCCCCGCTTGATGGGAAAGTATTGTTTGTGGATTTCGTTCTCAGTCTTACACTGAAATACAATATAAATACAGTGAACGACACCGAACATCAATAAATCTAGTCCATACCAAGGGATTCCGCGAAAGAATGGGTTACTTAACATTACAAGGATAATTAAATTATCGAGCGCCCAGAATAGTGGTTTAGATTAATAAAAGATGTAGTGTTGCACCGGGAGTCATGTAAACTTGGATATTCACTCAGCATAGGCAAAATGACGCTGCATTGAAGTGTGGAATATTGGCAGAGTAACAAATAGGAGTCATTTGTGATGAGCACACACCGTACTGTCACTTGCCGAACTCGCCTCAAGCTGGTGATGATAATCATACTGGTGCTGGCGGAGGAAGAATCAGCGAAGTGTGTTTGAAGACCCTTTGTCACCGAGAGGTTTTCATCATCTAAATAACACCCGTCAGACAGCAAGACATATATGTTATCGAAAAGGAAGTGGGGGTAGTATTTCGACGATACGTTGAATACAAAAACATTCTGACATTTTATTCTGTTTAAACTATGGGCCAAATATACTTGTAGGACACCCTGTACCCCAGCCATTGTCAAACGAATTAAAACGAAAAATCTCGGGACAGAAAGTCGTTTGAGAAAAAAGTCCTAACTGCAACTCACCTACCCCACTTAACCTATCATTTCATTGCCAAAATTATGCCCTGTAAGCTATCCCCCTAACACGGGATCACCGCCCAGCGTAGCACCTGGCCTTCCAATCAAGACACAGTATCCATTACTTGGAGAGTTTCCCCCACATCTGATCCCCCGCTGCTATGCTGCATCTGTCCATGACCTCACTCCCTCACTCCCCCTTTCCCCTATTCATCCTCCTCCTTCCTGCCCAGTGACCTCGACCCTCCTTACAGAGTGGACACGCACTGCATTTTACAAAACGGCTCACGTCCGTATCCGCCGCGGCGCGTGTGCCGATAGTGGGTCTTCGTGGGGTGTCCACCATTGTCACCTCGTTGGAGTTGGAGGAGATTTGGGAGTTTACAGATGAAGGGTTCATTTCTGATCAGTTGGTGGGGGGAGGGAGCGGGTTGAAACGTATTCAAATTGAGGTCAGAACGTTGTTTTTTGTAGTGAAACGTTCTCGTCGGACTGCACAGTTCATTAGTTCAGTAATCATTGTGGAGTTAGCTGTTGAACAAATGGTCTATATAGAATGAACCGCGGCCCAGAGCGAAACTTGGTCACTATTTGAACGCGATAACATTTCGTGGATTACTCTTTGAACATGGTAATTTGTTTAATCTTTGAACATGGTAACTTATTTTGTTAAGTAGTCTTTGATCATTGAAACAAATTTTGTGGATTATATTGAAACCGCGAATGATCAGGCCTGTGAACTCTGCTACTTAATTTCTTCCGCGAATCGTATGACTTTGTCATATTTCCCTTTATTGCTACGCTGACTTGCTCCACCTAAGATGATCCACCCTCCGTTGAATAAAATCGCCTGGCGACAAGACAATGTGGGAGTGAT
>NC_134805.1:45088749-45103749 GCF_046742065.1 Oratosquilla oratoria | reverse complement strand
TCCTCCTTCTTTCCCTCCCATTCTCCCAGTACCTCTGAGACCTTCTCCCTCTACCTATACCTGGCCCTCCCTCCCTTTCTCCCTATCCCCCCCCCCTCCCTCACCAGTCCCGTCTCCATCCTCCCACGCCGTCTTCTCGGCCCGTCCGTCGCCCAACGAGCGAACAAAAAGACGATGGAAGCTCCTCGTTCCCACGGTGAGGGCCAGGCCGAGCAGCAGCCCGCGGGAGGGCCAGCCACCGGCAGGGCCTCGTTTGTCAACACGTGTGCACTTGGCTTCACTTCTGGGTACTACACCGGGCGAGGTCTTCTTCCGGGAGCTGTGGGTGACGTAGATTGTAAGTTCGTACGTCGTAAGTTTTACGACGTGAGGCTGCTTTTACGACCTCGTAAGGGTACGAGGGAGGGAAATCATCTTTCTGGACCTCAGCAAGAGACGTGAGCCACTGTAGTACTTAGAAATGAAGCATTCAAACCCACTAATGTCTGGCTCCATTACGTATCTCTGTTAAGCCTGTCCACCCCGGAAGTTATTCCTCTGCCGTCTGGTGATTTTATTAAAATCTGGCAACCTTACAGTAAGAGGCCGAACCCTAAGGTGAGGAGGCTACACCACGAGGCGCTGAGTAGTTGCGGCCAAAGCCGTCACCTTTGCCTTATTATGCTTTTGTACTGTTGGGATAGGTGACACTCACTGCTGGGAGTCGGAGAGGAGTGTGGGATTCGAACCCACAACTAAGCGAATTCAAGATCAGAACACTTCCAATGACGTCATCAACACATAACTAACTCAAAGCCTATTATTATTAATGTTATTTTGATTGTTGTTATTATTAATATTATTATTATTAGCCTCCAGCCCACTACTGACCCTGAGGAAATTATTATTATTATTATTATTATTATTATTATTTTTATTATTATTATTAATATTATCATTATTATCATTTTACTTTTATGAAGACGAGAGTGAATGAAGTAGTTTAACGTCAACTACAATTGATTACCTTCATGACTTCAAATCTTGGCACACAATCGACGGCGCCAACGATGACGGTGATTTGAACATCACTTGAACAAGAGAGAGAGAAAGCCACTTTTGTTTTCACTTTTCCCTCCCGCGGTGACTTCTGCTTCACGCTACACAGACGACGAGCGGTAATGAAGATGACTAGCCCAATAACACTCCGTCACCTAGGTGCTGAATATGCAGCGAGCAGTAATGTTCCGGATCAGTTGGTACCTCGGCGTACGCCCCTAAGGGTTGGTAAGCCTGGGTGGAACGCGCCTTTGGTGATTATTCACGTGATTATTTGATTATATATATATATATATATATATATATATATATATATATATATATATATATATATATATATATATATATATATATATTAGTCAAAGTTCACTTGTATTTCGTAGGTTCGATCATTTGTTCCAAGTGTTTAGCGAATGCGTCTAAAACTGATTTCATTTCGTCGAAACTTTCGCGGTGCCTCTTTATTCGCGACTGATTCCAAAGACTCGTTGTCAACATCTCTCTCGTCGTCACTACCATCATCGTCGTTGTCGTTGTTATTATTATTATTATTATTAATATTAATATTATCATTATTAATCAGTGTCGACACACTTTTTGTATATTGTTTTTACCCCCTCCTCTCGTCACTCATTATTATACGTACTCGCTCACTCATTGAACTATAATGGTAAACGAATTTCAAGTCAAAGATATGAGATTTTAACCTCCTGAGGTTTCATCACGAAGGTCTTCAGAATCTCGTATCTCTATGTGAATTTCCTTTTCCATTAGATCCCGAGCAATCAGACGGTGCTCTCCACTGGCTGCCACACTCAAGATGCTATCAACCATGATGATGTTTCTTGTCGAATCATAACGTGGCTGTCATTATAGTAACATTGTGTCAACATATTTCAATCCAGTCACATTTCTTTATATATATATATATATGTATATATATATATACATATTTTTATCAACCACAATGCACTTTAATTCTAAGCCGTTTCAGTGTTGTACACACACACACACACACACACACACACACACACACACACACACATATATATATATATATATATATATATATATATATATATATATATATATATGCTAATAAGAACACGGGTACGTGTGTTCACTTATGCAAAGTAGACCAATTGGAAAAAAAGAAACTAACGAAGCAGAGCGCTTTCGTATATTACATCTTCAGTGCAAAAAATAATTTTTGCACTGAATATATAATATTCGAAAGCGCTCTGCTTCTCTGCTTCGTTAGTTTCTTTTTCCAAGTGGTCTACTTTGCATATATATATATATATATATATATATATATATATATATATATATATATATATATATATATATACAGTATATGCGCCAGGGAGCGTGTTGCATCACTCACGCGCCGGCGCCAAGCTCCACGGTCTCTCCGAGCAAGCTCCCATGCGGCCACCCCTTCCACCCCAGCATTAAGATGGGAATGTGAATGTGGGCTGCTGGTTCTAAAAATAGGATGTGAAAGAGGCTGGCACAGCCGTGAGAATCGTGGAAGAAGCTGGAAATATTCTTTGTTCAGTAGTAGATATCAAATAATTAGCGAATTTGTAAATATCCACTTTATGGCTTTTCGAGACATTTAGATTTTTCATATACGTATATAATTATATGTTTAATTATCCACTTGTATGTTCTTATTCTCATGTTGTATGTTTTATTTATTATTATTATTTTTTATTATTTTTTTTATTATGCACTACTCACCCACTCTCTCCTGTACTCCTTTCGTTATACCAACTCGTGACCTACTCCCCAACTCCTTCCATACTCCCCCACACTGATCTCACAGTAATTTCATTACGTCCGCCTCCGCTTCCTACAATCATGTTTGTATTATTAAAATTCCCCCCCACAATACGGGCTGCCCCATGCCAGAATTTTTAATGGTATATATTTACATATTCAGATATTAAACTTGAATATTAAACGCAGAGATGTGTGGTTTTTAAGTGAGCTTTGTAAGAAACGGGTACGAAGTGAGGGTTGTGCACTCATATTTGTTGTTTATCCGAACAATGTTCGTTTAAAATTCCACGTTGTGGGAATCCCGAAATTTAAAAAGATTGTCCTCTTTTCCCTGTGCAAGTTGGGGTGGGGGGGGACTCCTTGTGCTGAATAGAATCGTCTGACGGCAGTCTGAAGGGTGGTCCTCAGATAAAGTTGGCGAGAAACAAGAGAGTCTGAAAAGGGAGACTAGGCTAAAGTAGCTTCCTGTTCTCCTCAGTGTATTATTTTTCAGTTTCTTTTGTTTATGGTTTTCTCGTCCCCAGCATGTTGCACGCTTCGTTCACCAGATGTTTTTCTCAAGTTGCCTTTCCCTTCTTGTCAGCTGATCATCCTCATCCTCTTCTTCCTCAGCTCCTCCTTTTCTCGTGCTCCTCCTCCTCTTCTTATTCCTCTTCATCCTCATCCTCTTCTCATTCCTCTTCCTCCCTCTCTTCTTCTTATTCCTCTTCCTCCCTCTCTTCTTCTCCTCCTCCTCTTGCTCCTCTTCTTTCTCCCCTTTCTCCTTCTCCATGTATCGCCGACTTTACTTTAATTTTCATGGTGCCCCTCTACCCAGCCGCTCCTTATTGCATTCATGGTGCAAGTAGTAAAAACTCGTATTGATCAACGAGCAGGAAAGCACCAGTGACGGTGGGAAGTGTTACTTGTTATCGTGCCACGGTGCCATGGCACGGTGAGAAGTAGACACTTGGTCTCGTGCCGCTGTGCCATGGGACGGTGGTAAGTGGCACTTGGTCTTGGGCCACGGTGCCATAGCGGCTGAGAGCGCAGTGATGAGATTGGTGCCTGCATACCCGTAACACATCCATATTGGCCTGCTGCCGGCAGACTGGTGTGGAATAAGAAGGTTTATATGCAGCAATATCGCACAGACATCTCGAGGGGTAGGGAGGGAAATGAGAGGCCAGTCCCTGGAACAAGATGGGGTTGAAGAGTTTGGGGGCTTACCTTGGATTTTTGGCTGTTTAGGGTTTCTTGTGGTACGTTTCCTTCATGTTGATGTTACACGGTTGCCTCCAAGAGAGACAATCCTCAATGGAGGAGACGAAGGGCTCACCCACAAAATTGATGGAACCTGTGGAGAGATGTGTGGGTGTCTGCATGGGGGCTTGCTCGGAGAGACCGTGGCGGACTGACCCCGCCGTGTGAGTCAAGCAACGCGCTCCCTGGCGCATGAAACCCCCAATTGATGATGATGAGGGTTTCTTGAAGTTAGTCAGTAGGGTGCTTGAGGGTGATAAGGAGGATTCTGATGGAGAAGAATAGATGGAATGATGATGCTTCCACAGACCAGGGATAAGCCGGATTTGGGACTGTAGAGGGGAATAGTTAGGTTTAGGCTTCTGAAGTCGTTTAGGTTTAGGGTTCTGAAGTTGTCATTTTTATTGACTTCATCGATCCGGTGTTGGTGGGGATGGGGGGCGCATTTTCGTATTTTAACCAAATCCAAAAAATAGTATTATTCTTAGGCGTGTTCCCAAAGTGCCACTCTATTCATGAGGTAGTTTCTGTCAGATCTATTCAGGTGACGTAATCGGAAACGTGCTGGTCTCACACTCGCTGAAATGTGGGTTCGAATCCCTCACTCTTCCCCGAGTCCCAACAGTCCCCAACGCGCATAAGGCAAAGGTAACGGCTTCGGCCGCAGTTACTCAGTGCCTTCAGGTGTATGTTCCTCATCTTGTGTTGTAGGTCCATCCAAACAGCTCGATTCTGATTGGTGATTACCGAGTTTCAGGGCTTAAGGGAAACTGGCCAGGACCTGGCTTAGGGGAATGGCTAGGAGGAGCAGCTTAAGGGATTATTCCGCTACCTTCCCTGATGAGGGGTCACACGGGGATTAGTCAGGGCCGTATCGTTTAGGGTTTGGAATTGGGTGGTTGAATTGGAGATCATAAAGAAGGGTTTAGGGCGGTTACGGAAATTGGGGTTTGTGTGTCTTGTCGAAGGCGTTTAGTGTGTGTGTGTGTGTGTGTGTGTGTGTGTGTGTGTGTGTGTGTGTCATTGTTGTCATTTCTATTCTCCGAGTATTCCTTTCCTCCCTCCCTTTCCTTCTGTGCCGGGCTTTTCTTCTTTCCTCTTTCCTTTCACCCCCATTTTCCTCTCCTTTTCCCTCCCATTTCCCTTCCCTCTTCTCCCTTTACCTTTCCCATTGCCTCGTTTCCCTTCCCCATCTTCCCTCTTCTTTTCGTCTTCCCTCTTCCTCCTCCCCCTTCTCTTCTCTTCCTTCCCTATTCCCGCTCCCTTTTTCCCCCTTTCCCCTCCCCTTTCCCCCCCTTTCCCTTCCTTCTCCCTCCACCCTGTTTTCCTCAACAGAACTGACCTAACCTTGACCTTTTATAACCAAAATTATGGCTGTGGCCACCCCTTACCCATCCACGCCTCCAGCAATAGGTTGGGGATTTATGATCAGCCACCGGGGATTAGGTTGTGGTGTTGGACACCGGCCGAAGCAGCGAGTAAAGGGAACGGATGGCGGGGTCATTGGGAATGAATTAAATATCGCGGTAGGGAAGTGCAGAGGCGATGTCATTTTTTTTTTTCTTCTTCTTCTTCTTCTTTCCCCCCTCCTCCTCCTCCTCCTCCTCCTCCTCCTCCTCCTCCTCCTCCTCCTCCTCCTCCTCCTCCTCCTCCTCCTCCTCCTCCTCCTCCTCCTCCTCCTCCTCTTCCTCGTCATTCTTGCGTATACTAAGGCTGTACTCACTCTTCTCAAACATCACGTTTTATTTTCCTTCTTTCTCCTTCCCATCCATCTCCACTAGCCCTCTCCCCTTTTCTTTCTTCTTATTGTCTTTCCCTTTCTATCATTCCCTCACCCTCCCTCGCTTCCTCTTCCTCTCTCATTCCCGTCCATTCCCTCTCTCTTCCCCCCAAACCTTCTCCCTCGTCCCTTCCCCACTCCCGTTGCCTCCCCTCGCCCTCCCTCTCGCATTTCGCTTAGCGTAATTTTGACAAACGTCTTGGCGTGGCGCAACGTACAGTTTGGATCCGTCAGGTGTGTGTGTGACGTCATGTCGTCTTGTCTGGTGGAGCATTTGTTTGTGGTGATGCTTTGGGATTAAGTTGGTAGTTTGCCTTCACGTTGTGTTCCATGACAAGGCGTGTTGTGCATGCATGTGTTGTGTAAATGCATATATACGTTTGCACAGTTTGGATCCGTCAGGTGTGTGTGTGTGTGTGTGACGTCATGTCGTCTTGTCTTGTGGAGCATTTGTTTGTGGTAGTTTGCATTCACGGTGTGTTCTATGATAAGGCGTGTTGTGCATGCATGTGTTGTGTAAATGCATATATACGTTTGCACACTCGACATGGCTATTATACGAGTGAAAATTTTAATCATTTATGAACACATTACTGAAATTGAGGATAACGTGGAGATTGTGGTGTTGGTGGTAAATAATGACGTTGGACCACGTCATTGGAGGCCGTGACGTCACTAATATTGACAAAAGATAAATTCTAGCATGACGTCACGTATTACGTAGTAATTGAGGCCTTTGAGTAGCTCTGGGAGGGGAAGAGAAGGTGGAGAGGGGAGGAAGGGGGAGGGGCAATGAAGAAACTGAGGAGTCCACTACTGAACAAAGACCTCTCCCTGTCATATGCCTCGTCACTCCTGCAAACTTGTTATCTCTTCGTCTATGTGGTCTTCCGCTTCCATATACTGTATATTTGTCAGCAGTGTATTACTGCTGACTTTTCCCTGGTCCTTTTCTTCTTTCCTCCCCTCTTCCTCCTATTCTTCCTACCCCTCCTCCTCCTCCTCCTCCCACCCCCCAATCAGCACCACCACTTCTTCTTCCTCCTCCTCCCCATTCTCCCCCTCCCCCTTCCTCCTCCTCCTCCCCTTCCTCCTTATTTACCTCCTCACACCTTCCTCCTTCCCTCTCCACCACTTCCTCCTCCTCCTTATCCTCGTCCTCCATCATCACCACCTCCTCCCTCCTACTCCTCTACTTCCTCACTCCCCGCTGCTTCTCCTCCCCTTTTCTTCCTCCTCCTCCTCCACCATCACCACCTCCCTCCTCCCTCCTCTTCCCTCCTCCTTTTTCCTCTCTCCTCCTCTCTCCTCTGAATTCTTTATCCGTCGTTGCCTCCTTTTTATTTTTCTTAGAATGTTTCCTCTCATTCATTCATTCATTCATTGGACGCCCTCTGTTCATCCCTTTTTTCTTCTCCATTTTATTTTATTTTATTTTATTTTATTTATTTATTTTTATTTTTTTATTTTTTAGATTTTCATTTCACCTCCATCCTCGCGAGTCGCTTGTTTAGTTTTCTCATCTTTACCCCCCCTCCATTTTATTTGATTTTAGTTTTTTATTTTTATTCATTTTTTTACCGATCATAAAATCGGATTGGTCACAGCAAGATTATTTCTCTCGTATCACTATCGCTGCTCTGGAAATCCTGCCCCCCCCCCGTGGCTGAATAAATTCTTCTGGTGTCAGTTAAGACGAATCAAAGGATTGCAAAAGACCTTTTGGTCCATAACTAGGTCGGATGCGAAAAAAAAAACAATATAATAATGAATAAGTAAATAATTCAATAACACTATGATAATATAAATAATAATAAAATAATAGGTATAGTTAATAATAATAATAGAATAATAATAAAATAATAGGTATAGTTAAATGATAATAAATGATAAATAAATAATAAATAAATAATAAATAGATAAATAAATGATAAATAATAGATAAATAATAGATAAATAATAAAATAATAGGTATAGTTAAATAATAAACAGGTAAATAGTAAATAACAAATTGACAGATAAATGATAAATGAAAATCAAGCAAAAGATAATAAACACACAGACAATAACAAACATATGATTAAATTAAAGTGAATGGCAGTAAAGGATTCATTGAGTTGCCATTTAGGGAATAGGATGAGGTTGTGTGCTTTTGCGTGTCTCAAGCGTGCCTTTGAATGCACGAGGATGTTATTTTATTTTTTCTTATTTGTTTCACTTGTTATTGTTTTTATTATATCCATTTGGTTATTTACTTATGTTTTATTTTATTATTATATTTCTTTATTTGTTTTATTATAATTTTTATTATTTTTCATATATATATTTATATAATTTATATATATTATATATATATATACATATGTACACATGTATATATGCACACACACACACACATATATATATATATATATATATATAATACACACTTTTTTTTTTGGGGGGGGGTCTGTGTATCATGGGAAATTATTGCAAGAGCACCTTATCAGATATTGCACACCAGAGCTTTATAAGGGAAAAACGACGACAAAAGAACCGGTCGATTCAGGCCTTCACCTCGCGCTACCCCATCCAAGGATATCTTTCTTTTTTTCCTCGATGTATTTATTTATTTTATTTTCATTTTCAACCCTTGCGGCACTGGGAGATAATTCCAAATTGAGAGTATGGTGTCGAATTTCTCGCGTCTTATTATTTCTATTTTATTTTATTTATTTATTTATTTTGTATAATACTCTCTCTCCCTCCCTCCAATCCCTCCCACACTCCCTCCCTCCTTTCCCCCTTCACTTTCATCACTGTCTTGTACAAACAGTTTAAGCACGAGTCGGTGGTGATAGTGATGGTCCCCAGAGATGGTGGACGAGGGGAAGAGGGAGGAGAAGGAAGAGATATGAGGAGGAAGAAGAGGAAGCCTAAGGGCAATGTCGGCTGGTTGTGAAGGGAGTGTGTGTGTGTGGGGGGGGGGTAACCATGGACAGCAAGCACTCTGTCCAAATGAAAAATACGTGTTGGCTCACAGAGAACCCCGTTCGCTTTACTTGCTGTACTGTCCGGAGTGGTTATTGGTTCAAATTGACAAATATTGTGAAGGGGGGGGGGGTGCGTCTGTGACTCGCGCTTGGAAAAAAAAAGCTTTGGGAAAACGTTTTAGATTTGTGCGAGTTTTTCAAACACTTAAAGGTATGTATATGCTCCAAATGGCAGACACACAGACACATACACACATACGGCTCGGCGGCGGTGCTAACGTTCGCAACCGCTACTCAGCGGTCCGAGATCGAATCCCGCCCAGGGATGAAATTATTTCACTGTTGCTGCACTGCGAGCCGTTACTTCAGTTCTCGTGGGTGGGGGTGGGGTATGTGTGTGTGTGTAAAGTCACATCATTACCCATAGATCAGTCACATATGAACTCTGAGCTCCCGACCGGGAGGGTAATAGCTGTCGATCACGAGTCGAACACGTTATCGAAGACCATGGTGATTCACACACACACGCGCGCGCGCGCGCGCGCTCGCTCAAGGCGGTCCGGTGGTGATCGACGACGACAGTGCCCCGGTGGAGTGTGATGAGATGAGGCTGGATATGCACGCACACACACACACACACACACACACACGCACGCACGCACGCACGCACGCACGCCCAACATCCACTTCACTGAATATGTTGGTCGTAGAACAAGTCCACCTGTTTGTAATTGGAGTATTTTGACTATGGTCTGTATGAGCGCATGGGAATGTTACCGTGATGCCGTCGAAAAGATGAAATACATCCAGAACGAGTTGCAAGAAATCAAATTACGGTTGAAATCGAAATAGAGAGAGAGTGTATTCTAGGTTTCTCTTGGCCTTAGAACACCCACTCGCTCACCCATCAACTTCCATGTTCACCCATTTCCACCTGCCCGCAGAAATCCTCCATCTCCATAGGTGCTTACTTCCTCACTCCTACACCCACTTCAACACCCACTCCCATCCCCACCCGATTCCCCCATCCCAGCCCCATCGCGTACTAACTCCTTGGCGTCCTTACGGGTATATAATCATTACCAAATAAGGAAGTTCCCCCCCTGACCCCTCCCCCGAAGACCCGTTATGGACTGACAGACACATGCATCAGCCACGAAGCCACTTGGCGCAACAAATCACGACCAGTTACAAAATGTGGTCAGCCTTGTAAAGGGGCAACCCAGGAGTAGAAGGGGTGGGGGGGGTCCTACCTTCCGTTTTCTTTGCAGCAGGGTCCCCCTCGTTCTCTTTGATTTACGGTAGTTGACTGAGAATGTCCTATTGTGTCGGCAAAATGAAATAAACAGGCAGTCACAAGAGTCTATAAAGTGTCACTATATGTGTGTGTGTGTATATATATATATATATATATATATATATATAAAAATATGTATATATAAAAAAAAATATATATATATATATATATATATATATTCACGCGGGCTAAGGGCTTTTCCCCCATATAAGGGAGGTAGCCATCTAAGCACACGCCCACTCCAATATCCCATTTTTTAATAAACTATGTAAAATACACCACCATCTCTAGGTAGCTCTCTAATCCGGAATCGCTAATATTCGAAAATTCCAAAATTCGGAACGTAAAAGCCTTTCGGCGAGGTATAGAAATTATTTTTGTATGCCCTGTGAAAATACACATTTCATCGGTATTAACTAACGTATTAGACAGCTATCGTTTGTAGGAATATTCAGGAAAATATGTATATTTATGTAATTCTGTTTATTTAGTGATAGTATACAGGAAAGGAGTAACACTCGTGGGGTCCTCCCTCTTACACTGCAATTATCCTACAAAAATTATACAAGTTCATGTGTGTGTATGTGTTTAGTGTATATGTGGTGTGTACGCGTGTGCGTGTGTACTCTTGCAATTAGTGAAAATATGATCGTTTACATGATTGATATACAATGGATTTTGAGCTTTAATATAAAAAAAAGAAAGTCTTGATAACTTACTCCCTCCCCCCCGCCAACCGAGAATTTTGTAATTTCCCAGGTAAGGTATGTAATTAGAGTAAGACACATATGTTAGATTTTGCATTAGGGGCGGTGCAGAGGGTGTTTGTGGTATGCAGGGAGGGTGAGGGAGAAAGTGGAAGTTGATACATGTAACTAGTTTTAGTTATACAGGTAGTTAAGGTGCATAATGGTAAATATAACTATTTGTACAAGTAGTTATTGTGCTG
The DNA here is from genome assembly GCF_046742065.1 of Oratosquilla oratoria. NCBI lineage: Eukaryota > Metazoa > Arthropoda > Malacostraca > Stomatopoda > Squillidae > Oratosquilla > Oratosquilla oratoria. The sequence continues at coordinate 45,092,683 of NC_134805.1, read as the reverse complement.
AGCATAGCGGTGATGGTGACATACAGAACTATTTGTACAAGTAGTTATTGTGCTGAGTATAGCGATGATGATGATAAACTATTTGTACAAGTAGTTATTGCGCTGAGCAAAGCGGTGATGGTGATATACATAACTATTTGTACAAGTAGTTATTGTGGTGGTTGGATAGGGGAGGTGGTGACAGTGGTGGTAATTGTAGCGGCCAGTAATACACAGGTCGACAAAAAGGGGTGCAGTGGTGTTGGCAATATTCCAGGCAGGTGTGTGACGTCACAACGACCCTGTTATGATTTGAGATACCGTTGTTTAGATAGGGGGAAGGGGGTGGGGACACCGGACCTTGTGGCACAGTTGCGCAGGAAAGTTGCGCAGACTTGGGCGTGGACTTCGCTCACGACAACGGCGGCGTCCGTCTGAAAAGTTCAAGGTGGGCAGCGTGGCCTTCCTTCCAGTGACATTTTCCCTCTGTGTCTTTGCCTCATTTTCCCGCCGCACATTTATTCCTGTGTCGCTTTTGACTGCTGCCTCCTTCTACTTCCTCGCTTACTTTTGACTGTCTCCTGTCTTACCTGAACTACCTCCTGCCTCCTCTTGTCTTACTTTTAACTGCCTCATCCAGCCTCTTGTTTCCTTTTGTTTCCTGATTTTTTTTTTTTACTGCTTCCTACGGTCTCCTGCCTTACCTCAATTACCTCCTGCCTCCTCCTACCTCCTGTCTTGCTTTTGACTGTCTCCTATCTTACCTCAACTACCTCCTGCCTCCTCGTGTCTCCTGTCTTACTTTTGACTGCCTCCTACTATCTCACCTCAACCTGCCTCTTAGCTTACTTTTGACAGCTCTTTTAACTGCCGCCTACTGCCTCCTGTTTTACTTTTGACTGCCTCCTGACCTACTTAAACTATTTTCTTAAGCGTCTTGACTTAAGTTTTACCGCCTTCCCTGCAGTCTTCTACCTCCTGTCATACTTTAACTGCCCCCCCCCCGTTTCCTGACTAATTTTTACTGCTTCCAGCCTTACATTTTACTGTCTCCTACCTCATGCCTTACTTTTTACTGTCTCCTTCCTGCCTGCTGCCTTATTTTACTTCCTCCTTCCTGCCTCCTACCTTGCTTTTCACAGCCTCCTTTATGCCTCTTGGCTTATTTTTACTGACGTCTTCCTTCCTCCTGCCTTATTTTACTGCATTGTTCCATAACTCATCACTGTATCTAATCGACGTACTTCCACCCCACCCCACCCCCCGCAAGTATAATGTTTGTGAATGAGGAACAAGTTCTAGATATTTACTAGTTTATTTGGTTAATAACTAACCACGGACTCGATGAATAGGGAATGGAGGAAGTCTTTGGCGTGACTGGGAGTGATTTAATGTTGGTTAGGGGGAGGGAGATTTTAGTTAGCTAACTATGACGGTAATCTCCATCACATTCACTTTCCCTCACTCATTCCCTCACTCACTCACGGTTTCCCCATTTCTCCTCTCAAACCCGCTTCCTCTCCCTCACCCTCACTCTCACTCTCACTCTCCTCCATCCTCACCCTATACCTCCCCTCTCTCTTTTCTCTATCTCTTCTCTTCGCTTTCTACCATCTCTATCTCATGTAAACATATATGTTTTTCAAACCCCCACACACACACTTTCTCATCTACTCCCCATCTTGTGAACCAAGATGTAGGTCAGGTTGACGCTGAGGTTGTGTATTTCAGTGTAATATATTTTTTGCGTATTGTCTGACGCGTGATGGATACACAGCACACTGCATACACACACACACACATACACACACACACACACACAACACGATTACGTGAACTTTCTGAAATATAGGTTAACATCAGCAGCCCCGTTTTCTGGGTTTATTTTGCGCTGTTTAGGTTCTCGACATCCTTTTCCACTCCGGCGGTTGTCTCAACCTTACCGAAATGTCACCGCAGTCTGCATCAAAGGCCGACATGACGTCATAACGAACGTCGTCTGCCACTTCGACAGCTTAGGATAAGTTTTGCCAAATTGTAATTTCGCTGTGATGAGGTGGGTTTTGCCATTTAATGTATTTATTGACTGTTGTTAGCGTTGTGTGTGTTATTTTTCTTACTAGTATTTGATTGCATATCCAACCTGGACATAAGCAATTACATGGTATGTGAACTGAGGTTAATTCAAGGGAGTTAGTTTATGGGAATATTGTGCAAATTCCACGACTACCTTATAGCAACAACTCCTCCCTCCCACCTCCTCTTCCTCTTACGACTCCCGTCTCGGTCTGTTTTAGACCCCCCTCCCCGCCCCCTAGCCTCCTCCCACCTTCCTCCAGTTCCATTAACACATCACTGTTAGCCCGTTATCAAGCCACTCCTTACCTTTCCGCGAATTTTAAGGTGACCTATAATTCTCCTTTCCACGCTTCCACGCATATCACCCTTCCCCCAACACGAATATATATTTTTACATTACATGAAAGTAACCCTCAAATCTTTTAGAATCGTTGTCTTCTCAACCTTTAACTGCTGAATAAGATGGCCAGTACTCGTGATAAAAAGATACCGGAGACTTTTCAGTGATCACTGGAGTTGACTTCATACGATTATTGTCAGAATATTGTCAATAATTTTTGGCAATAAATATCCGACTTGCTGTTCCTTTGGCAGATTGAAGTCGCCTGGCGGTAGCCAAAATGAAATTTCTTAAGTAGAGAGTCAGGTATTATTTATATACTTGAAAAGCGCCCAACGAACTCAATTTTTTTTTAGATATAATCAGGTGTAGATAGGACAGATAATATAAATTGGTAATGAAATATTAATTATTTTTATTTGTTATGAATGAAGTATTCAGTCCTCCAACTGAATAAAATCATGTGACGGCAGGAGGGTATCTCTCCCTTCCTTCCTACCTGCCTCCATGCCCAGCTCGCCTCTTCCCTCCTCCTAACTCTACCCTCTTCACATCTACATCCTTCTTTCTCTTTCTCTTCCTCTTTATTCTCCACATCCTCCTCCTCCTGCTCTTCCCCTCCTCTCCATCTCCTCCTCCTCCTCCTCCTCTTCCCCCTCCACTCCATCCCCTCTTCCTCTACCACTTTGCTCTTCCTCCTCCTCTCCTTCCTCCTCCTCTTCCTCTTTCTTCCCCCTCCTCCACTTCTTCTCTTCCTCCTCTTCCACTTCCTCCTCCTGTTCCTCTTCCCCACCCTCTTCACCTCCTCACCCTTTCACCTACTTGGCGGGGTCCCTGAGCAGTGGACACTGGAGTACCGTAACAGCTAAACCACACGGAACCTTGTGTAAAGGTCTTTCCATGTTGGTCAAGATAACGTCGGAAGAGGTGGGGAGGGGGAAGGCGATTGCTGGATAGGTGTGGGGGGGAGGGGGAGACACGGTTGGAGAGGAAGTAAATGGAAAAGGAGGAGGAGGAGGAGGAGGAGGAGGGGGACTTTTCAATTGAAAAGGGAAAGAAAACAAGAGGAGGGGCGGGAGGTGGTCAATGGATTAAAGAAAAAAGAAAAAAAGAAAACGAAGTTGAAGAAAAGGAGTGGGGAGATCACAGGTAGGGGAAGGAGGTAAAAAAAAAAAAGTCTCAGAAAAAGAAACAATAATTTTGAATAAGAAAACTTAGATTACATTAGGTTAGATTTCGCCTTTTCTTCTCTTTTTCGCGGATTCGGGAAAATCGCGGTAAACGCGAGTCGGAGGCCAACAATGCGGTAAATACGACTCCGAGGCCAACAGAAGGCGGGACACCAGGGCCGACCGGGGGTTCTTCGCTACTGTTGAGGTCATTTAAAATGTTTTCTGTGGCCGTGGTTGGTTGTTGGAATTAGGTAGGAAGGGGGAGTGAGAGAGGGGGAAGTTTTCTGTTGTGGTTTCTTGTGTTTCCTCTTCGCAGTTTCCTGGAAGGAGGGGACATTGAGTTTGATGTGAAATGAGGTTAAAG
>NC_134805.1:45008749-45083749 GCF_046742065.1 Oratosquilla oratoria | reverse complement strand
GAAGAAAAAGGAAGATGAAGAAGAAGAAGAAGAAAAGGAAGATGAAGAAGAACAAGAAGAAAAGGAAGATGAAGAAGAACAAGAGGAAAAGGAAGATGAAGAAGAACAAGAAGAGAAGGAAGAAGAAAGGAAGGGAAACGAAGAAGAAAAAAATAAAGAAAATAGAGAAAAAGGAAGCAGCAGGAACAACAGCAGAGTGTAACGGACGGCAGAATACGAAATGCAGTGAGAGATGACGCGTGCGGGTGGAGGTGGGTAGGGGGGATGGGGGGAGGGAGAGCGGGACCAGCCGGTGGTGGTCCGATCGACCACTTAGCCCGAAAAAGATCAACATTTACGTCGCCGTTTTTACGTCCGAAGGTACTTAGGTTTGCGTTCAGCGAATATTAGCTCTATTTTTGGAATCGGTGCGCTCACATGATGGGTTGGGTTGTGGAGAGGCGAGCCAAATTGACCCGACATGGCCCCATGATTTTGAAGACAAAAAGAAAATAGAACAAAGTAAGAGTTTGTAGTTTTGCCATTATTATTATTATTATTACTATATTATTATTATTATTATCATCATCATTATTATTATTGTTGTTGTTGCTATTATTATTATTGATGAACATATTGGCAAAGGACTACTCGCCTCAAGACAAACCCCTAGACGGAATGAAGTAAAGTGCTTTGTGTCTTCGGTTGTGGACTGGAAGTGATCACGGAGGAGATTCGAACACCCACCCTGAAGGGTAATCGAGGTATATGTTGATAGTACGAATAGTCAGTGAATGTTGGTATTGTATGTACTCATGTCGGTGGTGAGGGGGAGATTGGGGAAGGGACAGGGTAGCCTCCGCTTCCCCAATCGTTCCAGTGTCTGGCAGTTTTCCTTTCATGTTTTGGTTTGACTGGGGCAAAGTATTTATTTCGCGGGAAGAAAACTGATGAAGTATTGGTTCGTGTAATTTAGCGTAACGACCGTTTTCTTCTCATTACGTCGATCAGGAGAGTAGAATGGGTTCAAGTTCTTGGTTGGTGAGCACAAGGTCTGGTTTATTATAGTATCACGTCTTCAATCTGTTAACGCCTAAAGTTATCTTTCAGAAGTCTAAAGTCGTCTGACAGTTGTAAGAAAAAGGTTTCTAGGGATGCGATCACAAATAGGTTGATCGTTTGGATTTGGTAGAATTGTAACATGTGGACAAACCTTAAATAAAATTCCGGATGTTGAGGCGAATAGGATTATCTGGCGATGTTTTGAAAAAAAAAAGTGAAACGACTTTCGTCGTGGTTTAACGGGTTTAAATATAACCCGGTTATTCAAAATAATGTTAAAAGTATGTGCACTTGAACTTTCAGTGGAATAGTAACGGTATCATATAATCAATCAAGTAAACGTTTAAAACCTGGATACTCGTGTACATTGGCAGTTGATGCGCCGGCCTCGATGTGCGTTGTGTTGGGGTGGGGTGGAGGAGTTGTGAAGGGGACAAGGTAGAGGGGTCGTTGCTGGCAATCAAGAGAGCGCTGTAGGCGTTTAGTATCTCAAGGCTGTGGGTGTGGTTGCGATAGTTCCTTGGGTTGTGATTGCGTTGGATAAAAGAGACTGTTCAGAAATAAACATCGACTTCAAGTGTTCCTGTGTATTAATTATGATAACGATATGTGAAGAATCCCCAACACTTCGGGTGGAGGTGGTCTTTGCAGAATCCAGCCTTGCAATATTTCTTGCTGTGCTGGCTAGTAGTCTCATTTTTATATTTCATATGGGTATGGTGCGACACAGACACAATGTAGTACCCTAAAATCTTGTATGTTGGCATTAGACTTTCATTCCAAGGCGTTTTCTCAGAATCTCTCTCTCTCTCTCTTCCCTATCTCTCTCCCCTCTGTCTCTCTTTCACTCCCTCCCTCCCTCCAAGACCCATAACTGGCATGCTTTCGCTCGCTCAAACTTTATCTCCATTCTCCAACACAGTTGTGATTTGTTCGAATTTGGTTGTGTCGCCTGGTTCTGTGTCGACATGACGCTATCAGACGACGGCGTTGGTTGGTCGGTCGTTGGACGCCCGCGCCGGTCCTCGGAGCATCAGGGTGGAAACAAAACTAATTTTCCCGCCACGGACAGAAACAATCCAATCTGTGTTTTGCTCTCAATCACGCAAGTTGAAAAGAGGAAAGGAAAAGGTTTGTGCATGGAGGGAGTTGGCAGGAGGGGAAGCAGTTGGTACCCATGATGTCGCGTTGGCAGCCCTGTACACTTCCTTGCAAGACAATGTCAGTACTTGGCTCAACTTAGTTTGAAGAGATTTTGTCAAATAGTTTGCTTAGTTATCGAATTTGTTGTAAGAATAGTTCCTAACTTATTTCGTGTTCGTGTTTGCATTTCACATTTCTTGTTTAATCATCTCACTTGGTGAATATTTCTTAGTGTGAATAAAGTACATTTTGCAAAATAGGTTTGTATATTACACACACACACACACACACACACACACACACACACACACACACACACACACACACACACAAAGGCCTATCCCGAACAGCTTTCTCAATTCGTACTGCTCTGCGTGTTGGCCACGGTACCCTTGCAAACTTCTCTATCCTTCCAATTTTGGCCAGTCTTCCCTCCACCTCCCTAACAATTTCATGGAGTTGAATAAGTAACGTCTTAGCCACACGATATTTCCTGTAATCTAGTTAGTGTGTGATTGTGCTTGTTTGTGTTGACCAACATGTAGTATGCAGAATAGTATGTTCATGGGGTCTTGCCTTTGATTTTCCAATTGTCAAACATACATACACACATAAATGCATACAAATATGTACATACATATATAAATGCATACATAGATACATACGGACTTCTGAAGGCGGGGCAGTATGCACAAGCCTTCTTAAGGGGATTTTAGTGTGCAGTGTTGGAAAGACCGGAATTTGCTGTACTGCAGGGCGGAATGCAATATGCATTGCTCGCAATCCAGCACTGAGTCGGGCCTCAGTGATGGGGGGGGGGGATTCTGCTGGGCTTCAGTGGGTTTATTTTCTAAGTTGTGAGGGCAGGGGAATGGAGATGGTTGGGAACCCTATTTTTTCATCGCTAAGGTGATTTTGCTGACACCATGGAGGGATTTAATGATCTTATTATGCAAATGTCAGATGCTCCTATTTACCATAACAAAGGGAAGCTTTAATTCAATTTGGTTATTATGAAAAAAACGGAAACTTCTTAGACTCGTAAATTTCCTCTTGGAATTAATTTATTTATATGCCTTGTATATTTGTTGTTAACTTTCCACCTCTTCATTAAGCACCTTCGATTTATTGTAGAAATATTGGTAGAATTTTTCTTTATTTCTACATTGAGATATGTATAGTGAAGCTATGACATTGATTTATTTTTAAAATTGTTTCTTTTTCATTTTCTTCCTTTTTAGGTGAAAACTGATTTACTGTGGTCTGACCATGTAACAACTAACGTGGTACATGTGACTTAATAAAGTAGCACAACAATACTTCACCTTATCCCTTGAAACTGTGATAATCTTGGGTAACTGTGTCAGGTAGTTTGGATTGTGTTTGCAATGTACTGCTTGATTGTTTACGAAAGTTCACGAAAGTTCTTACTTGTGTTCAAACATGGGAACAGCGTCCTCATTTTCGCGCGTGTGATAGAATTGTGTGCTCCATTTCTTGCGAAAGTTAGCAAAAATATATGTTATTAGTTTGTTTCTACTGTCACTGCGTTATTCAGTAATGCGTACATTTCTCGCGTAAATCAGTCTCGCTCGGATGCGACATGACGTCATATCGTGCGGAACGGTTCGTGGTAGCGTTGATGCTGTGACGTCACGCGCAGCTTTTCATTTTATTTTATTTTTTATTATTATTTATTATTATTATTATTATTATTATTATTATTATTTTGGTCGTGTTGTGGTCACGATGAAGGCGTGGGTCGGTCCTCGTCTGTTATAGTTACTCTTGATTTGCAAGTTTCGGATGCAGGCCTACATAGCTTTCAGTTTCCTTACAATTTGCGTTGGGAGGTTTCGTTGTCCTTTTTTTATGGGTCACATATCTCCCAACCTGGTCCTCGCAGTCGACTGTGCCACGCCACTTCCGCAAACTTCTCTTTCTCGTTTAAAAATCTTCCTTTAGTCTGGCCTCTCGTTCCCATGTTTACTCACTCTTGGCATCCAGTCAGTGTTATTATTATTATTTTATTTATTATTATTATTATTATTATTATTATTATTATTATTATTATTTATATATATTTTAGGGTGAGTCAAGAAAAGTTTTTGTAGGGGAGGGAAGGGTCATGTTGAGGGAGGGCAAGGGGTGGGAAAGAAGGGTAGGGATGACACTGCCCCAGATTAGTGATGGGAAGCAGTGGGGCGGAGGGGGGGAGGGGGACCTGAGGCACAATGCCACGTCAAGGCAGCGCAGGTTTAGTTTTCATTCTTTTTTTCCTTTTTTTTATGCTTTGTCATGTCCCGTCAGCGGCAATGCGGTATTGGTGGATAGTAGTGTTAGAAGATGAATACCCAACCCGTTTCCTTATGCGTTGCTGTTTATTAACTCCGCCGGAAGTCGTTTTCCTTTGCGGATGACCCTCAAATTAGAAGGGCGATTATTATTCCGTGAGTTTGGACAATCTTGGAAACCAGCTAACCATACACTGGAAATCCGCAACGGGAGAAGGGGTTAAAGAGATGGTATAAAGTAAGGGAGACAACACCCTTTTCCACGTGCCGTTTTCTATGTCGAGTGGTTGGTGGGTAGCAGGATCCTTTGTGCAAGTGTTATATGCCACGTGTGTGTGTGTGTGCGCGCGCACATGATTTTGTATGTATGTGGGTGTTTATGGTGGCTATATATATATATACTTGAATTATATGTGGGTGTTTTTATGGTAGATGTATGTGTACTTGTGTTCCTGGACGTAATGGGACTTGTGTTTTTTTTTTTTTTTTTTTTTTTGGGGGGGGCTAGTGAGGGTTGTCCACTACGTCATGATTTGAATTGTTTGTGTAGGAGGAGAAACAAATCTACATGGTTCTAAAACGCGCGCCCGTGCGTACACACACACACACACACACACACACACACACACACACACACATGCAAACACACACTCATTCAGTCACAGAAATACACACACTATCACGAAAAGGTTGATAGGGGTTTATAGATAGAAAGGCAGTGGGGCGCTCCACATGAGCCTCTTAGGTTGGGTGCTGCATCGTGAAGATATTCTGCTCCGAAGGAGGCTTGAAGGGAGAGCTTCCGCAGTGGGTGGGTGGGTGGGGGGGGGATGACTTCCTTCGTGGATGCGCGCAGCAAACGTCTCTTTTATTTTGTTTTAGATATTCTCGTGTCGCGTTTCTTTTGTATTTACTCCTCTTTGTCGATTTTTTTTTCGTGTTTTCTCTCGGCATTGTTCCGTGTTTTTCTTCTTTGTTAGGATCGTTATTGTTTTGTTTTGTTTTTTAAGAGTTATGTTACGTCATCAGTGATATGCCTATTGCGTCATCGTTGATGTTACATCATCAGTGATATGTCTATTACGTCATCGTTCTTGAAATTATTTCTTTGAAGGCGTAACAGTAATCAGAATATTTTGGTCATTTGGAGATGGGTGGTTTTGTTAACACACTATAATTTCAATACAAAAAGAAAGAAAGAAAGAAATATGTAAATGGTACAGAGCTGACCAAACGTTTGCTTCTAATGCTCTATAAACGTTTTTTTTTTTTTTTTTTTTTTTTTTTTTTTTTTTTTTTTTTTTTTTTTTTTTTTTTTTTTTTTTTTTTTTTTTTCTTCCTCGAGGTCCCCAGCGAATGGGTTTTGCCTCAGCCCTGTCTTAAGCTATTCACTAGAGAGAATGCTAGAAATAGTCGAAGGGTGAATGCATTCTAGCAAAAAAAAAAAAGAAATGTAATTTAGCCATGCACTGTTGAACCGGAAACCTTGTCTAGATTTCGGACAATTCGTGGGACAACCACGAACTCCATGCCTTCCGCTGCACCGAGCTCGATTGTTTCGATCTAAATAGGATCAAGTTGTCCCTCGACAAGAAAAACAGGGTCTTTGGTGTCCTGGGTAATTGCCTTGACTAAGTTCTGGAATCTAGGACTGCAGTATGTAGAATCTAGATCTTCTTTTTCTTCGTCTTCTTCTTCTTCGTCTTCTTCTTTTTCTTCTTCTTCGTCTTCTTATTTCTAGAGGGTAGTTACCAATGTGCCACCATATCAGTGCCAAAATAGATTTATGTTTATTCTCTCTGTCGTCAGGCGATTTTATTCATATAGGACGCGTAATGTTTTATGTAGAGTTTTTTGTTGTGATGTCATTCCATGAGAAACTGTGACGTCATCAGGTAACGTGATGTCCTCTCTGTACACTGGTTTACTACAGTGGGGGTGCCAGTAAGTGTTAATTTGTGGACGATCGGTTTTAGTTTGATCACTTGTCGTCACGTTTTGCTTATTTAAAGTAGTGATGTTATTTTTCGAAACTGTGACACGTTTTCAAAATTATCTGGCGTGCCAGAGTCAACCCCCCTGTCAAGTGCTATGCTTTGGCACGCGTGCCAAAGGTTGCCGATCCCTGTTCTACAAGAACGGGTCTTGGAAGTTCTGGTCGTGTCTGGACGCGCGGGTCGTAAACTGGGGTCTGAGAGTCGTTTCCACAGTCCTTGCATTCGTGGCCGTGGAGAATGGGAATATGTGGGGCTATGATATGTTTTCGTCTCGGGATTTCTTCACACATACACACACATACACACACACACACACACACATATATATATATATATATATATATATATATATATATATATATATATATATATATATATATATATATAGTTTCCATACAGCTCGAAAGGGTGTAACTGTTCAGGTCGTGACGATGGTTTCCAAAACAGCAGTCAAAATTATTATCAAAATAACCGGATTATCGTATTACCAAGAGGTAAGTACAGGTAGACGTGTTTTACTTAATATTCTTATTTTATTTTTTCTATTTTTTTCATTCTTCATATAATTTTTTATGAATTATGCCCGTTGTTAGGATCTGAGAACACTGATCGTATTTCTTCAGTATTTTCATTGCCTTGTCTGTGTTTTTCTTTTTATACAATATATCTTATCTATATATCAAGAGGTTTTTAAATCCTTCATACAAGGTAGGTAGGCAAATCAAAGGCACGTGCCTACTTCCACCTGTTCCACTCCTTCCACTCCTTCCCTCCACCACCCCTTCCTTTCCCCCTCATCTTAGCTCCTCGTGGATGACGGGTCATACCAGAAGCAATGTAGCAAGACACAGTGATGATTATTAATGTGTCTTACCTGAAGACAATGACATATTTTAGTGAAATTCACTTTCCAGTCATTTTTACTGGAGGCAAGCGGGTTTAGAGTATCATGGTTATGACGTTTCTCAGTTTTATTGTGTTTATCAAAATCCGTGGAATTTTTAATCAGGCTTTGTATGACCAACGTTTTCCTTTTCTTCGTATTTTGTTTTTATTTCTTTGGAGTTCTTGCCAGTGTCGTTCGATCGCTTTCACCAAAGTTCGTTCACTTGGGTGTTCTTATAACCTAGTGAGTTAGTTCATGTTTTTATAGTAATTTGAAAAGATCGTTCAGTAGCGAAAGAGTGAATTAATATGGTTTTTGTTTACTCTAACGAGATAATAATTCAGTCATTTTTATACGGGCTTATGTCTCATATAATTTCGTTCAGTTTTGTGGCGTCTTTCGTATTAGTGTTTTTTATTTTTTCGTTAATTTCATTGCGTTATGGAATGTTTTCGTCTGTCTAGGACTTATTAACCGTTTGAACTTATTACATATTGGGAAGTCAATAATTGAAGAAATATAACAACTCGTATCACCCTCGCCTCAGTTATGACATATTGCTCTGTGATTGGCCAATGTCATCAGCCAGTCAGAGTTCACTTCTGAACAAAGTTTCTTCCAATCTCTTTTATGAATTGCTCGACTATGTCAATGTCGTGTTACTCCTGCAAACTTCTTTGCTTCGGGATTGAGTAATGTCACTACATCCTTGAATAGAATAAAATTTTAGTTTACTGCATCTCGTTTTCTCTAAGAAAATAAATCGACCAATGACAAACTAAGCCTGGGGAAGGGGGCGGGGCTATTTTGACCTTATTAAAAAGTAAACAAAAGCATATCGTTGTATCTCAATACAACATTGTACGTGTCAGCCAACATCTACGCATGCGCAGTGAGGTCTCCTCTTGACATACAATTATTCCCCCCAGTATGAGGGTTGCCTACCAACATCCTCTCACAGTCCTCTCACTTTCAACATTCCAGGCTTTGTACGCACAGGAAGGCAGAGTGCTCGGGGTGCGGTTGCCCCTTTGATGCCTTTCCTTAGATTTTCTAGCCGAGCAGTTCCTTCTCTTTGACGAGCGCCATAATTGTGTGCAATGGAGTCTTCCATAATGTGTTATATAGTTTGGGGGTGAAATGTTATATACATTAGTAGCAGATTTTTTTTTCTCATTGTCACTGGGCTTCTCCCAGTAATGCCAGTTGACGCACGTTATTATCTCATTCCCATGAAGTGACCATGGCTATAGCGAGCACATTAGATCGCCAGAAACTCAAGCAGGAGGTTCCTCACCTCCTTCATGCAGTTCCTCGCCTTCTGCATAAGAGTCCTCCTTCACACGACGACTGGAGTTCGCTGCTTGGGAACGAGATCGAAAAGGAGATTTCGTGGTCCGAAGGAGGAGGAGGAGGAAGAAGGGAATTAGGTAGGTCCAAGACCCTTAAGTGAGAGCGAAATAAACAAAAGGAAGCTTAGGTGTGGACGAAGTTATCTTTTCAGTTGTACTCTTGTAGGCTCGACCGTGCTGAGCACCACTTACGTCTCTGAAGAACTGAGCAGTGACGGAAAAGAAATTGGAGAAGTCGGGAGAGGGTAGTGGAGACCCCGAGGACGGACCGGATAGGCTTAAGGGAAGAAGGAGCGAGTGGAACGGTATCCACAAGGAAGCGGTGATGATCCATGTGACTGGGATCAAAAGGAAGTGAACGGAATGTAGAAGATTGCTTTTTATGTGGCGGAACATAAGGACCATTCTGATAGTAGTTGCTGTGAGCTTTTTGCCACATACTTTAATAACGTGTTTTCATATTTGGTTTTCGGCTCATATGAGAGTTATTATATTCTTTCGAATTGGAGAAACAAGAAGAACCAAAAGGAGGTTCAAACGAAATATGATGAACTTGAGGCGTCAGAAAATGGGGAGGAGGGATTCAAGATAATTCCTGGTTCTCGTTGTCATAGATTGTCCCTAACGATGAAAATTAAGGAGCAAATTGATAATCTTAACTTTACGTTGTCGGGAGTGGGGGGGGGAGCTCTCACCCAAATTATTTATCTCTGTGGGATTTTAGACATCTTGGCTTGTCTTGGATTTTTCAGCGTCGCCATTGTTACGTTGTAATATCTGACGAGGCAGCTCTTTCTTCGAGTCGCAAAAATATAAAATGAGCTTTGTCTTTCAGATCTTTCGAGACGAAAACGACTTCCACACTCGCCCTCCCTCTCAACCAATCGCATCACAGAAAGACATAGACGGGATATTATGATTGGCTGGCATCCTGTTGGATGATGAGAATAAGGACGGGGGTCGTCTGATTATTAAGACGAAGACTGGTTCGCCCTGATTGGCTGATTCCGTTTTGAGTTTGTGATGGATGCGATTTTTGAATCAAACGCGTGTGTGCTCTTCACGAAATTTGGAGAAGAGATGTGGGGTGACAGATGGCAGTATTCGGCAGGTACGCGGCGAATGATTACTAATCCTGGAATGATTGTGATGGTAATGATCGCTTTGATGTCGAGCTCATCGGGTCGTTAAGAAAGTTGGCAATGGGATTAGGAACATCACACACACAAACACACACACACACACACACACACACACACACACACACACACACACACACACACACACACACACACACACACACACACATTTTTTCCATCTTTTCCTTTTTCTCCTCCTCCTCCTCCTCCTCCTCCTCCTCCTCCTCCTCCTCCTCCTCCTCCTCCTCCTCCTCCTCCTCCTCCTCCTCCTCTTATTCCTGGAATTGGTTGTTTACATTGAACTACATGTATACTCTTCGTATGGTGTTAGGTTGCTATGGTGTGGTTTAGCATGTGTGTATCGTGGTTTTGGAGGTGAATGGTAGTTTGTGGTGGTGGTCGTGGTAGTGTTGGGTGTCATACGTTGCCAGGGCGCTGGCAGAGTGTGAAGTGAGGTTGAATAAGGTGATTTGGGAAGTTTGTGCCATCATCATTCTCTCTCTCTCTCTCTCTCTCTCTCTCTCTCTCTCTCTCTCTCTCTCTCTCTCTCTCTCTCTCTCTCTCTCTCTCTTTCTCTCTCTCTCTCTCTTTCTTTCTCTCTCTCTCTTTCTTTCTCTCTCCCTCTCTCGCAAACACGGATATTTGCACATACACGTACATGCACACTTGTGTATAATTACAAGTGCACTCGTACACTCTTACTTGCATGTTTGAAAAGAATGTAAACACGTTTAGTAGTTCAAATATTTAAGCACCTTGTTTTTAATCAGGGATCTTTGGATCAGTGCATATCCAGAGAAACTAGTGGGATTATATATTTTTTTCATGATACTTTTTCAGGAAGTAGTCGAATGAGATCAAATCACTCGAACCTTCTTTCATGCTATGGCGTAGATCTAAAAGTCTTCCTGATTGGCTACGGAAAACGTGACGACGTGACGTCACACAGGACAAGAATCCTGACCGAGTGAGTTGGCGTGCAGCCTGCAGTCTGAAATAACATTGAAATTCGTTGCCTTTTCTAAATTTAAGGTCAGGGCTTAAAGGATTTAGAAACTAGATAAAGTTTAGTGGATTAGAATATAATACAATTAAAATAGAAATATTTGCATTTTGCGCTTGATGTCCTCAGGGTGTGTGAATTGGCTAAGTCGATCTGTTTTTCCTTGCTAGAATCGATGCATTTATTTGTTTATTTATTTAAATTTATTTCAAAATTCACCACGGGCTCCCACTCCCATCTCCGCCTCTCTCTTCTCTCTCTCTCTCTCTCTCTCTCTCTCTCTCTCTCTCTCTCTCTCTATGAATTGATCGATTTTTCCAAAGTCTTCGCTCGTCATTGCATTTCAGCGCACGATTCAGTATGAAATGTGTCCATAATTTCTGGACTGAGTAAAAGAAATACCTTTTTGTCCTATAGTTTCGCAAAATTGTATCAACTGATTGATTCCCGCGCGTTGGACTAGCATATAAAGATATATAATGACTACAGTGTTTTCCCATAGTATTTTTCACCTGATACAATGTGTAAAGACGAGATGAAGAAGATGGCAGGAGTGGCGTGGCTGATGGAGCCTACGTAGAAGAGGAGGTAGTAATAACTTGAAGAAGATAAGAATGAAGGAGACTGCAAGAGACCATAAGGCCTATACTTAGTAGTTTTTAGTACCTGGGGTGTGACACTTGTTGATGAAGAAGGCGGATAATGGCGTTAAATATGGTGTTTATGTCCTTTTTGTTTACTTTCAAATGATAAGGAAGATGTGGGAATAGAGGGAAGGGGGGTAAAAGAGGGCCCGGAGGGGGGGGGGACGCCGTGTGTGTGTTTGGGGTGGGGATCATGGATACCTCGTATGTTTTTGTGTATAATGTATATTTCATGTGTGTATATCACCAACCCAGATTAAGATTGGTGAAGTGTTTATGTAGTATCTCCCCCCAAGGGATAGGCCAATTGTTCTGCAAAAGACCATAATTAGATAAAGACTTTCGTATCTATAGAAGGAAGGGTGTCATACAGGTAGAAATAAGATGGAGAAGTTTACAGGAGTGGCGTGGCTGATGTTGGCGCAGTCGTGCCTTAGTCTTCTTCTTCTCCCAGTGCCTGAGAAGAAGTTTGCCCCTCCGCCCCTCCCCAGTGTCTTAGTCTTCACATGGGAGAGTCTTCAACAAGATGAAGATGAAGTTACTTGAGAAGAAGTTTGCCCCTCCGCCCCTCCCCAGTGTCTTAGTCTTCACATGGGAGAGTCTTCAACAAGATGAAGATGAAGTTACTTGGCGTTGGGGTTAATGGGGATGGGGACGAGGGTGCTAAGTAGTCTGCATGGAATATCATTTAGAGGGAATTTGATGAGGGAACGTCCTCCCCAGGGTTGGTTGGATGTTGTTGTAGTTCAGTCGTAAAGACGGGATTTATTTATTTTTGTGAGAGCCGGCTGCGGGACTCGTAAAAGGTGAATCCCCGAAACAGGTCTGGGTGTGTGGTTGGCCTCTGGAGGATTCATCCAGGGTCTTGTGTTCGTCATCCGGGTCCTTGGTAGTTGCGCGGTAGCGGACCCTGGGTGTTGGCGATGCAGGGCGCTACAGGGTAGTTGGTTTGGGTATACACAACATTGGTGGAATTGTCAGGCGTGTTTGAAATATATTTCATCTTTTTCTTCTTCTTTTTCTTCTTACTTCTTTTTTCTTCCTTCTTTTTCTTCCTCATTCTTTTTCTTCTTTCCTCTTCCTTCTTCTTCAACTTCTTTCTTCATCATCATCTTCTTCCATCTTCTTTCTTCTTCTTCTTCTTTTTCCTTCTGCCATCTTTCTCCTTCTCTTCGCAACACTTTGTTTCGCTTCGCTAGTTTTCCTCTTCATCGTTTCCTTTCTCTAAATGTTTTCCCCATTTCTATCTAACAGATATTTTTCTTCTGCCACTCTTTCTCATATTTCTTCTCTTCCATTCCTCCTCCTTTTGGCGTTTGTTTGGGCTCCCCCCCCCTTGCCCCGTTTTATAGTTTTATCACTTTTACTCTTTCGCCGTATATCTTTTTATCTTTGAGCCCTCTTGAGTTTCCACGTCGGAGTTACTTCTGAAGCCCTTCCGATGTTATATTATTCTTCCTCTTCTTTTTTTTCTCTGTTCCGTTGTTTGTCTTTGTATTTTCAATTTTCATTTTTATTTTATTTTATTAATATTGTATACATATTTTTGTAAACTGTGGTTATATTTGTGTTGAAATTTCTGTGTTTATCGAGTATGCCCATAAAGGCATGCGTTTTCCCTCTATCTCTATCTCTCGCTCGCTCCAACTTTATTCTATTTTATTTTTTTTAAGGATGTTATTCACATCTAGACCAGTGCAACAGTCGCCACATTTTGTTTCATTCTATTTCCTTTTATCAACAATTTTGTATTATTCATATTCAAATCCTTTTTTATAGTCTTGTGATTTTTTCAACACAAATTTGTGCCTGCATATGTTCATACTGCGGGAAATTGTGATAAAAATCTTGTCACACATTTCAAAATACTTTGTTCGTATAATCCAGTGATTGTCGCTGTTGAACGAACATATTTGAGAAAAAAAAAGTGTCGGAACATTTCATATAGCGACTTTATATCGCGGCAGGGAGTTGACAGCTCAACATAGGCTCACAGTAGATCTGTATTCTGGCAGGAAGTCGGCGATTTTATTCAGTCAAGTGGAGGTTTAAAGCGCCATTTCTTGCGGCGAAGGTCGAGGTGGTAGTGATTCGAACCCTGCCACCGGCGAAGTTGAACCAAGGGCATGATTCATTAAATTCGACGCTACAGAGTCCTCTGTAAGGAGCACCGTCCTAGCCTCCCCATAGGGGGGAGTTTGTGGTTAAACTATATTATCAGGATTCGTTTTTCATCACAGTAAAGTAATTTCTCATGTTACGGTATTGAAGAGGATCAGAAGAACTGTTCTTCCCCACAGTCTTAACTGATTTATTTATTTACTTATGTGTATATTTATTTATTTATTCAATTTGGTGATGGTATGAATAATAGCTCCATGCTCTCTTCTAGTCTCTCTCCTCTCTTTTTCTTTGTCCCGCTCTCCATCTTATTTCGCTTCCCCTCTTATTCTTCTTCGTTTCCTCCTTCGTTCCTTCACATATCCTCCACCTGTTTTCCCTGTTCCCTTTCCTCCTCGCCCTTCTCTTCTTACTGTATCCTCTACTCTCCCCCTCTTCTCTCTTTCCCCCTTCCCTCTTTTCTTCTCCCGTAATTCTTTTCACAATCTTCTGCTCCTCCTCTTCGTCTTCCCCTCTTCCTCTTCCCCTCTTTCTCATCCTTTCTTCCTCTTCCTCATCCCTTCTTCTTGGGCTTGCTCGTTCTCGTCGGCACATGAAGGAGTTTGGGGAGACCTGTGTTGAGCAGTGGACTCCGAATGGCTAACGACGTGTTATATGTCGGTTGGGTAAACATACACGATCCAATCTGGTCGCATCCGGCCAGATCTGTCTGGTGGCCATAAGACCATATCGTACCGTGGATGGGCGTACCTACGCACCGCTCCGTTTCCTCACGTATCATGATCTCGTGATTGTGGCTGCCGCGCGGAGGGCGTGGGCCGGGGACCCTCGTAGTAACTCCTTGATGGCGGTGACGAACTTTGCAGACGTGGGTCTGGTTAACGTTAGAGGATTTTTGTTCTGATCCCCGAGGAGGAGGAGGCGGCGGGGGAGAGGGGGGGGGGTCTTAATCCGTTGAGACACTGTTTTGTCCCGCGGGAGAGTACATCTTCGTCCTCCTTCTGCCTCCCCCCTTCTTCCTCCCTCCTCCTTCCTCCCTTCCTTCTTCCTCCCTTCCTTCTTCCCTTCCTTCCTCCCTCCCTTCCTTCCTCCCTTCCTCCCTTCTTCCCTCCCTCCCTCCCTTCCTCCCTCCCTTCCTTCCTCCCTCCCTCCCTTCCTTCCTGCCTTCCTTCCTTACTTCCTTCCTTCCTTCTCCCTTCCTCTTCTCCTCCTTTCTCCTCCTTCCTTCCTTCCTCTTCCTCCATTCCTCGTCCATCTACTCCTATTTTTTTCTCGCCCACTTCTATTCCTCTTCCTCACCTATTCTTACTTATCCTCGTCCATCTCTTCCTCCTCTTCTTTCCTCTCTTCCTTTCCCCTCCTATTCCTCCTTATCTTCGGCCATCCTCTATTCCACACCTTTCCCCTCTTCCTTTTGTATTCCTCTTCCTCTTATGTTCCTCTTATTCTTCTATTCTTCCTCCCCTGTCCTTCAAGGATGAGATGCTAGTGATGGCGGCGGCGGCACTGGTCGGGTCATTACAAGACGATCATGATCTTCCCCCGGAGACTTGATGGCCGTGTTTTGCAAGATCTCGTTAACCTGACGATGATGTTAATGCCGGCGATAGGTGGCGTCATTGGCGGCGACGGGTGCCTGCGCAACTGGGGGTCAAATGAGCGAGTTACTGCGCAGATAAAGATGACGATGATTGGACCCAAGGGTGAAAGGGAGTGGGTTGGCTGATGGGGAAGCTGGAGAAGTTTGCAGGGGTGATGTGGCATAGAAATTAATTTTCATCATTGAACTCATTCTGTGATTCTCTTTCTCTCACTCTCACACACACGCACACACACACATTCTCACTCTCACAGTATCGCACGCTGAGGGGTGTTACTCCAACGTGCTAGCGCGCGCACACACACACACACACACACACACACACACACACACACACACACACACACATATACACACACACGCACACACATATACATATTGCCCCCAAGGATAGGAACGGTGGATATTACTGATCTCCTTTTCTTGTCTATATAATAACCCGCACACCTCAATTTTCGCCTTCTTCCTTGCACTTCTTCCTCCTACTTCTCTTCATTTTCTTCCTCTAAGCTTTCTTCTTTTTCTACCTCAGACAGGATATGATTAACAAGTCATTCATTTCTACCCTTCCTTCTACCTTTCTTGTCTTTCTTTATCTCCTTCCGTCTCCTTACATTTCCTTCCATTTCCTTCACTCGCTTTTCCTTCTCCCTCATCTCTCCATCTCTCCCCTTCCATAGCCCTGTCAACGCCTTCTCTCTCTCCCCATAGGCTTGATTTCTCAACCTTCCTGCCACCACTACGTCCCCACCCGTCCCCTTCATACCTTCTTTTCTTCGCGACGTCGGAGGGGGCCCTTTTTACAAGACTCGAACCAAGTTGTATCTAGTTCTGCAACCATTCTAACTTTATTTTCCCCGTCCTCCTCCTCCTCCTCCCTTCTCCCTTCTCCCTTCTCCTCTTCTTCCTCCTCCTCCTCTTCTTCTTCCACCCCTCCTCCTCTCCTTCTCCTCCTCCTCCTCCTCCTCTGCCTCCTCATCTTCTTCCACCTCCTCCTTGTCCTCCTCCTCCTCCTCCTCACCTCTGTTCTCTTCAGCGTCTCCCCTCCCCTTTCGTCCTTCTCCTTGGCGTGTTTTCACTTCTTGGTCCGTATTTCCCCTCTTTCGCTTCTTCCCCTCATCTCCCCTCACTCCTGGCTCTTCAGATCATCTTCCCCTCATCCCCCTTCCTTTGCTTTCCTCTTCTTCACGCTCCCATCCTCCTCCTCCTCTTCTTCTTCTTCCTCTTCCTCATAAGCCTCCTCTTCGCCCACTTCTTCTTCTTCTTCTTCTTCCTACGCCTAATCTTCGTTCACCTCTTCCTCCTACGCCTCCTCCTCCTCCTCACTCTTTTCCTCCTCCTCCTTTTCCTCCTCGTCTTTCTCTTTTATCTTATTGTTTACTCCTAGTACGCCGCTTCCCACGTTCCCGTCCTTATCTCTCTCCCTCCCTCCTTCCCTCCCTCCCTCCCTCCCTCCCTCCCTCCCTCCCTCCCTCTCTCTCTCTCTCTCTCTCTCTCTCTCTCTCTCTCTCTCTCTCTCTCTCTCTCTCTCTCTCTCTCTCTCTCTCTCTCTCTCTCTCTCTTTTCCGACGGCCTCCACTTCTCCCCTCCTCGTCCTCCTTATACTCCGTTGTATTGTAATTGTTGCTCTCAGAACTCCTTATTTCGTTCAGTATTTTTTTTTTTTTTTTTTTGTCAGCCAATCTTTTGCCCTTGCTACAAACGTCTTATTCTCGTTCTGATCAATTCCGTTCCGTCTTTTCGTGATCCAGGCTTCCGTCCGACGCATCTGCCGTGCCCCCTTACCCCTTCTTTGGATCCTAGTGGGGGGGGGTCCAGTTGCCTTTAGCGCCCCCTCTTACATCCTTAGACCCATTGCCCCCTAAAAATATATGTATATGTATTTTTTGTGGGAGTGCAGTTTTAAGTCGTAGGGAATAATCTCTCTTATCTGTCTGTCACGGCACGTCGCCTTCTCCCTGAGTCGAGAGATACTTGGTCCCACTCGACTGTCGTCCTTGGGGGGGGGGGTAGTAGGTGACACTCCAGTCTGTTTTTTTTTTTTTTTTTTTTTTTTTTTTTTTTTTTTTTTTTTTTTTTTTTTTTTTTTGTCGTTCAGTCTCCCACTGTTCGACCGTTGTCCTACCGGGTAGTCCTTTATCTTGGCTGTCGTCAGACGATCTTAATCATTCTCTTTATTGGTCCTTCCGTAATGACTGGTCATCCTCTTACTGCTTCTACCCTCTCTTCCCTCTCTCCCCTCTCTCCCCTCTCTCTTCCCCCTCTTTTCCCTCCTCTTTACCTCGTCATTCCAGTTCGTCTACTACCGAACCTCCCAGTTACTCTCTACAGCACCGTTTTTGTCATGTTTTTCACCACTCGCTTCACCATTTTGTAATGTTTTCTCCACTTTTTGTCATTTTTTCTTCACCTCATAAATCTTGTCATTTTCTCCACTCTACAATTTTTGTCATCCCTCCAATTCCACAAAAATATTATCCACTCATTCTGTTATTTTGTCTTTTTTTTACTCTTTTTTTTTGTAATTTTTTCTCCTCCACTCGTTCCATAATTTTGTCATTTTCTCCACAAATTTGTCATTTTTTTCTCTTGTCTACAAATTTCTTTTTTATGTTTTCTCCACCGACTCCACCATTTCAGTCATGTAATTCTCCACTCATTCCACATTTTTTCATGTTTTTCCTCTACTCGCTTCACCATTTATTCATGTTTTTCTCTGTAACCTGTACAACCACTCTTTCTGCCCATTACTACTCATGCCGCCTTCCCCCTCGTCCTCCTCCTTTCCCCTCCCAATCTTGTCTTTGCCCTTTTTCATCTTGCCTGTCGCTTGGTCCCCTCTCTCTCGTGTCCCCTTGCCTGATTCCCCTCACCCTCTCTCTTTTTCTCTCTCTCTATCCCTCTCACCTTTCTCTTCGTTCTACCTTTCCTTTTTTTTTTTTTGCGATTCTCTTGTTTGCTGTCGCTCTCAGGTCTTCTTTACCCCCTTGTCCACCTCCTTCTCCTCCTCCTCCTCCTCCTCCTCCTCCTCCACCTCCTTCTCCTCCTCCTCCTCCTCCTCCTCCGCCTCCTCCGCCTCCGCCTCCTAGGTCTTCTTTCTCCTCTTTCTCCACTTTCATTTCCTCCATTACACATTGCTACCTCTCTCTCTCTCTCTCTCTCTCTCTCTCTCTCTCTCTCTCTCTCTCTCTCTCTCTCTCTCTCTCTCTCTCTCTCTCACACACACACACACACACACACACACACACACACACACACACACACACACACTCACACACAAGAGAAGAATGGTTGTACATTTGCTTCATAAATGACACTTTTATCTACACACGCAAACATGCACATATTATTTCTCCGATAGTGGGTTTAAAGTGAACTTTTACAAATGTGTTATAACAAACCAATTTCCAATATATATATATACATATGTGTGCATATATATATATATATATATATATATATATATATATATATATATATGTATATTTATATATATATATATTATATATATATATATATATATTAATAGTCTTCCGCTCCATCTTGCACTTCTGAGTTCTCAAGTTTGCATTTCTGTGCGCGAGCATTTTTGTCAATTCGCCTCCACCTCCGTCCTCCGTCTCCCTCCAGTCGCGCTCCATAACTTCTTCTTTATTTGCTCTTGAAGACTTAACTTCACGTTTTTTAGCCTTTGGGAGCTCCTGCCTCCGAGCCATTCCTTTTGGTCATGTAGTCTTAAACTCTTCTCCGTTCGGAGGCTCGTCTCCAGTTTTACCTCCTGCAGACCATTTTCTTGCATTAAGGGTTCCTGCTCCTTTTCCGGTCCGGGCTTGTTTCGGGCCGTCGCCAATCTTCCCCCCCCCCCTTCGTCAGGAAGCTCTTCCTCCTCCTCCTCTTCTTGTTCCTCCTCCTTCTCCTCCTCCGTTTCCTTTTCTTCCCCCTCCTCTCTCCTCCTCCTCCTCCTCCTCAGGTTCTCCGTCCCCCTCCTTTTCACCCTCTTCCTCCGCCTCTGTCTCATCTCTCTTCTTCCGCCTCTCCTCATACTCATCATACTATTCCTCCACCTCTCTCTCTCTTCATCCTCATCCTCCGCATCTTCCTCCTCCTCTCATTCTTCCTTCTCCCTCTCCTCCTCCTTTCTCTCCCCCTCCTCCTCTCCTTCATCCTCCTCTTCCCCTGCCTCCCTTCGTCAGAAAGCTCTTCTTCCTTCTCATTTCTTCCTCCCTCTCCGCCTCCTCCCACTCGTCTCTCTCCCATCTTCCACCTCCTCCCACTCCTCTCTCTCCCCTCCTCCTCCTTCCCCTCTTTCTCCTCCTTCCTCTCCTCTTCCTCCTCCATCTCTTCCTCTTCCTCCCTTCCTCAGGAAGCTCGCCATCCGCCTTCAGTGTGCGTCTGCTTGTGTGGCGCTGGTTTCCATTCGTGCTCCTCTTCTTCATCCGTTTCTATTGTCATTAATTAGCCTCCCTCCTTTTCCTCCTCCTCCTCTCCCTCCTCCTCCTCTCCCTCCTCCACCTCCTCCTCATCTTCCCCATCCTCCTTTTCCTCCATCTTTTCCTCTGCCTCCTCGTTTTCTTCCTCCTTCGCTTCCGCTACCTTCTCCACCTTTCCCTCCTCCTCTTCTTTGTCCCTCTGCTTTTACTCCACATCCTCTCTTCCTTCTCCTCCTCCTCCTCCTCCTCCTCCTCCTCCTTCTCCTTTTTTCCTCATCTTCAGACTCCACGATTTACCTGAATAAAACCTTCGGGATTTAACCGGAGCAAAGCTGTGAAAGCTCGCCACCCATTGGAAGGGGAGAAATTGCACCTGTGCAGATCTCGAGCTCGATAAGGCTTTGTCATGTGACCTTCGTGCCGTCATTCGAACTCCTGCCACGACGACGCAAGAAGAATTCTGTCCGTTCTTCGGCGTCGATGTCGTCGATTTGAGGTGATCTTACCTCCATATCTCTCTCTCTCTCTCTCTCTCGCTCTCTCTCTCTCTCTCTCTCTCTCGCATTCGCTTGTAATATCTTTTTCATCCCTATTTACTTTTTTTTTTACCCTGTCTGCGTTGACAGGACTATACTGCGTATGCGCTTCCATTTTCTTTCTGTGATGTTTGAGTTATGCCCTTCTTAGCCAATAACTTTCTCCTTCTCTTTCCCCCTCTTCTCTCTCGTCACTTTTTCTCGCATTAGTCTTCCTTCTCATCCCCCTTTAATCATTTTCTCTCAGCCTCTTCCCTGACTTCCAGCATTCTCTTATGTCCTTATCTTATTTCTTTTATCGTTCATCCCCCTCATTCTTTCATCATTCCTTCCTCTTCCTACTACTACTCCTCCTTAGCCTCCTCCCTCCTCCTCGTTCTCCTCTTCCTCATCTTCCTTATCTTTCTTCTCTTCTTCCTCCTCCTCTTCTTCCCCTGTTTTCCGCGACCATCCTCCTCCTCCTCCTCCTCCTCCTCCTCCTTCTTCTTCTCTTCCTCTTTCTCGTCTTCCTTTTCTTTCTCCTCTTCTTCCCCCTCTTCCGCGAACATCCTGGCATACATTCGACTAGTGTGTTGCGGCTTGTTTTTATCCATTATGTAGTCCTGTCTTATGGAGTTCTGTTTGCTGCGACCCAACAGGGGAGGCATACTTATTTTCTTCTCTCCATTCTACTGACGCCTGGTGATTTTATTTAGGTTGGATGGTTATGGAGTGAAAAGGCGAAGACTAAGACTCTCCATGACCCGATGAGATGGCGTGGTTTATATAATTTAATCTGGTTTAGAGATCAATTTCCAGTTTCGAAGTTGTACACACTGTCGATTCCCGTTTACGATTCGCACGCTTTTGGTATCATTCTCTGGTACTCTATCTCTTTTCGTTCACTCGATTCAACTGCTGATGGATGGATGAATAATCGGAGAGACAGAGTTGAAAATTGGGTTGAGTCAATTCGTCAACTTCCGGGCATTGATTTGTATCAGGTTGACGACATAAGCGACGCAGTACTACACTCGGACTCGGACTCGGGGGGGGGAGGGGCTTCGTTTTGAATCCCGTTCACTGGTTCAGTAAGGCCTTAAGCACACTGGCGACTTTGTAGAGCCACAAGTGGCTGCGTTTTGTGGCGGGGATATTTTCTCCCATAGGTTCCCATTGTTTTCAAGCTTTGCCGATCACACTTGGTGGGTGTGATCGGCAAAGCTTGAAAACAATGGGAACCTATGGGAGAAAATATCCCCGCCACAAAACGCAGCCACTTGTGGCTCTACAAAGTCGCCAGTGTGCTTAAGGCCTAAAAGCTCGTGGAACGCATTAAAAGGGGATTCAGAACTCTATTCCAGGATGTCTGTAAGTTCTTTTGTTTCGGGTCTAGTTCTTCCAGCAGGACAATGGCATTTTCGTAACGAACGAAGATTGTTCTATACCAATAGAAAGTCTGGCTTATCAATAAGCCATTAAGCCTTAAATAACTTAAATAAGAAAAACAGACGAAATAATTTTATTTTCTAGAGATGGAACGCGTTCAACTGTAATAATGGATTAAACTGAAGTTGACATCGTCAGTTGTTAGACAGAATCAAGTCATAATGTCATCTTAGCGAAAGTGTTGTGAACTTCAGAAAGGGAGGAGGAGGAGGAGGGGGGCGGATAGTCCACACTTGGATGGTTTACAACGAGTTTTGACGTTGTTTGACGCTGGTGGAGTGTATGAAAATATCATTTTAGTCGTGGTTTAGAGAGTTGGAGGGGAGGGGAAGGGGTGGTGGTGGTGGGTCGTTCATTTGATAGGAGGGGATGGAAGTAGAGATATGATTCTAAAATACTCCTCGTTTCAATTTTCTCCTTGGGTTAGATTGTCTTCCTTTTTTTTTTTTTTTTTTTTTTTTTTTTAAGCTTTGTCTCCTCACACACACACGCGCACGCACGCATAGCCGGAATAGCCTCTTATAATGCTGCGATTATGGATATATGCGAGATGATAAAAAGCGACAAAATTTGTTTTACATCTTTTATGTACTTGGTCGTCGAGACGGCGCCTCCGCATGGCATTCATTACCATCGACGTCCCCGGTTCTGTAGTAAGCCCCTTTAGCTTGGAAAGTGTCGTGGTGGCGTAGTGGCTACTTCGCTCGATCTCTGCCCTGAGGGTTAATGGTTCGAATCGCGATAGATTGATGGCTGTTGAGAGAAACTTGGTAACTCTAGGTCGCCCTCTTCTTCTCTTCCCCTCCACGTTCTCAGGATCTTTCTCCATGTTTGCTTTCATCAAGAGAAAATCTTTTCAAAGTGGACAGGAGGATTGAGGTGGTCGTGATATTGTCATTGTTTTCTAGTGTTGACAACCTTGGCTTCTTCCATGCTTTCAATATCGGGCAAAAAGTCTTTGGACGTCTTTCGTAGGATAATTGACGTCATCAGTCTCATATGGTCAGTATTGTCGGAATTATTTGAGTATTGTCAATAAACGTATCTTGAGGATGGGGCTCTTGTTAAGGAAGGTTGTTTTGGCAACTTATGGTAATCGTGTGATAGGTACAGCTAACATCACAGTTAAGTACAGTAAGTTGTGGGAAGGAAGAAAATGGGAAGACAAAGAAGAAAACGGAGAAGACAAAAAGACAAGACGAAGAAAACGAAGATGAAGAAGATAAAGAACAGGATGAAAACGACGAAGAAAAAACGGAGAAGACAAAGAAGAGGATAAAGATAACGAAAAGAAAAGGAAATCAAAGAAGAATATGAAGACGACGACGAAGACGATGAAGTAGAAGAAGAAAAAAAAAAGATGAAAAGAAGAAACGAATAAAGCAGCAGAAGAACAACACAAAAATATGATAAAGGAAGATAGCGTATGCGGGCACGTTGCACTGAACTCGGCAATGTTGCACCATGATATTGCAACTGCACCGGTGCTTGGGTTTCCAACTTGCACTGCGTGCGCAATAGCTCCTCCCCTATCACAACCACCGACTTCAGTACAAACACCACCACAACCACACACACACACACACACCATAACTACAACCGTCACTACTACCAAAACCAGCACCAATACCACCACCAGAACGACGACCACTAACCACGCACACACACACACACACACACACACACACACACACACACACACACACACACACACACACACACACACGTACGTACGTACGTATTCCCGGACCAACAACATTGCAGGAACAGGGAGAAATGTCACCCACTACGGAAGGTGAAAAAAAAAATATATATATATATATATATATATATATATATATATATATATATATATATATATATATATATATATATATATAATAATAATAATAATAATATAATATAATAATAATATAATATAATAATAATAATAATAATAATAATAATAATAAAGAAACCTGACCCTGCCATCCACTCCCTCCTGATGAGACGCGTGCTTCTCCTTGGCTGCCGAGGATCATGTTGCCTTTACCTCGAGGATGACTCGCACAGTCTGGTCGAGGGGCATTATTATCCTTCGATGTCTTGACGTCCTACCCCATCAATTCGGTGACCCACTTTACAGAGTTTCGTTCTGCCTGACGCCAGGCGATTTTATTCAGCTGACAGAATGAATTCGGGGTAAAGGTACTTTTTGCTCGGTGCGATTATTGTCGCTAAACGATAATCGTTCATGGCTCAACGAAGATTGTCAAACGATTCTCCAGAGCACTAATGCTTTGTTTTTGAATGGGGCTGGTTTACTTCTAGCTGCAAAGTACGAGGCTGATCATTTTAACCGAACCTACCTACAACGCGCTTACCCAAATAGGATGCCAGGTAGTAGGGTGCGCGTGACCCGACATAAGCTGTACAGTCGTAGGCTAATAATTAGATCGCACCGAGCAATATATATATATATATATATATATATATATATATATATATATATATATATATATTATATGATATTGGGTATTGAGTATTCGCTGTCGTGGATCCAACCAGTGAACGATGAGCGTAGATTTCGCGAAAAAAAAATGCGTGTTAGCGCGTCTGTGTTAGGTGGTGCTGTCTTTCAGGAGGAGGAGCAGGAGGAAGTAAATTTTGATTTATTTTTTTTTTCAATTCAACAGTGTGCTGCGTGCCTCTGATCCGTAGGTGTCGTTGAAGTCCTATTAAAAAAATCCTAAATCTTACAGTCAGTATTCCATATTGGGCTGGAGGGTGGTGGTTGTGGGGGTGGAGAGGAGATTTGTATGAGGAAACTTTTGCGACAGACGGGAGGGAGAAGCGGCAAAAGTAGGAAAGTAGGAACACGATAAAGAGGAGTGGAGGAGAGGGTGGACGATTTTTTTTTTTTTTTTTTTTTTTTTTTGTATATATGTGTGTGTGTGTGTGTGAAGGGGTAGGAGATGTCGAAACTTATGCACTATAAAGATTAAGAATGTTTGGATTTTTGTGTGTATATATATATTTTTCTTTATTTTTTTGTGTGTCAAAAGAAAAGAAAATGACAGTTTCTCTTAAGGAATTTTTGAGTTTCCGGTTAAAAAATATACGTAATTTTTTTCTCTTTCTTGTGCAGTTTCTGAACTTTCTTTAGAAAAAATCTCGTTCATCACAGCGTTGACGTGCCTTTTTGTTGGACAAAACTGTCTGGCGTCAGCCAGAATATAATGTCAAAGGAAAGTGATCCTTTTGATGGCGTTATTAAAGTCTTAAATGCTTTGGCGTTATGTCAACTGGATAAATTCAAGAAGTAAAATAAAATGAAAAAGAAGACGAGAAAAGACGTTAAGGAAGAAGATGAAGAAAAAGAAGAGGAGGAAGAGAAAAAGATGAAGGAGAGGAAAGACGTTAAGGAAGAAGAGGAGGAGGAAGAGGAAGAGAAGAAAAAGAAAACGTTAAGGAAGAAGACGACGAAGAGGAGGAAGAGAAAAAGATGAAGGAGAGGAAAGACATTAAGGAAGACGAAGAAGGAATAGGAGGAGAAAAAGAAGAGAGAAAACGTTAACGAAGAAGACGACGGATAAAAAGGAAAAGAGGAGGAGGAGGAAGAGAAAAAGATGAAGAAGAGGAGTAAGTAGAAGAGAAAGAAAATGTTAAGGAAAATGAATACGTAGGAATTGAAGCAGGGTAAGGGGAAAAAGGAAAGGTAAGAAAGGAAAATATTATAGGAAAAGGTCACACACTTGGGGAAACGGAGAAAAGAGAGAGAAAAAGAGAGAAAAAATAAAAAAGACGAACAAACTGAAGAAGCAGAAGGATGAGAGAGAAGGTAATTTAGTTAGACTGATGAAGGAGTGTTGGAGATTGGGAAGATGGAGTTGGTGAAGATGGAGAATTGAGGGAGAAGAAAATAGATGATGAAAGGATGAAGAGAAAGGAAAAATGGAAGGTTAGGTATTTTAACCCTCAAAGGGATAAAATAACAGGGTAAGGTTTTCATAAAAATGTAGATTAAAATATTTTTTAGACATGGAGAATGAATTAATATTCTCTAAAGCATCCTGGCATGCAATCTATATGTAAAGATAGTTTAAAAAAAGGAAGAAGAGGATGAAAAGAGAAGGAGAAAGATGAAGGAGAATTTTTAAAAAGAGGAATAGAGTTGGATTTCTGGATGAAGGAATGAGAGAGAGAGGAGGGGGGTGAGTGAGAGAAAAGAGGAGAGAGGGGGCGGGAATGAAGGAGAGAAGGCGGGAAGGAGGGGGAGTGGGTGACGTAGAGGAGGAGGGAGGAAGTGGGAAAGGACTAGAGAGAAGGAGAGAGGGAGTGAAGGAGAGAAAGACGGCGGGAGTGAAAGAGAGAAGGGGGGGCAGGGAGAGGAGAGGGGCAAGTCTGTTTGCTCCCCGTCTTTGGTCAATTGTGTGTGTCAGCAGTTTTATTTTCCTGCGGGGAAGGGAAACATTTTCATTTGCCCCCCTTACCCCCCTTCTTCTCTCCCCCCCCTTCTCCTCTTCCCCAGACAGAATTTTGAAATTTTCAAAAATTCCGAAAATTTTGGCCCGCGAGAACTCGGCATTCTTTGCGAATTCGAAATGGGTTTGTTTACATCTGGATTTCTCTCTCTCTCTCTCTCTCTCTCTCTCTCTCTCTCTCTCTCTCTCTCTCTCTCTCTCTCTCTCTCTCTCTCTCTCTCTCTCCCTCCCTCCCTCCCCCTCTCTCCCTCTCTCCCCTCTCTCTTCCCGTTTTCCAAATCGATAATGCATTGGATGTAACCTATACTGCATCAGCTGAACGAATACATATCTTATTGTTACATTAACGGAAGTTTGTATACAAAAATGTAATAATTACCGAAGTACAGTATGTATACATACATACATATGTGTATATATATATATATATATATATATATATATATATATATATATATAACAGCATTACGTTAACACGTTTAATCGCCTTGTTCAGATCGTACTCGCCTGCCTGGTCGCCACGACCGTGGCCGACAAGCTCTACAGCCCACCCACTCCTGGGCGCGTGGTGGATGTGTGTGTGTGTGTGTGTGTGTGTAACTTATACATCATGTATCAGGTTAAGACGTATCGAAACGTACCTGATCATTTTTATTATGGGCAAGAACGGGCTACTTGATTCAATGGAAGGACGGTCCCTGCCCAGAACAGCAACCCTGTCGATCAAGACCCCTCTTCCGAGTGAGGTAGCATACATCAGAAGGTGCTTAGTAGCCAGCCAAGCTTCGCGATTGCCACTGAGAATTTAAGAGACTGAGATGACATTTTTTTACTCGTCTTGTTGGGATCATAACGATTCCATTTCCTCCTGAAGCCCTCTCTTAGTGTTCTTTTTTTTCTTCGCGTTCTTCGCTTTCGCGTTCTTCTTCGCGATCGCGTTCTTCTTCTTGTTTTTCTTCTTCTTCGCGTTCTTCTTCTTCTTCTTGGTTGTGTCGTACTGTGGTCCTTTTTCGTTTCTTTCCTCTTCTCGCTACCTAGTTTATTCTGACCCTTTTTCCTTGCTACTCATCTCCGCTGATCTTTCCTTTCATCTTCTTTTCTTCTCATCTCTCCACCTCTCTCTGCATACTCCATTTCCATCCACTTTTCTTTTACGTTCCCTTCTTTGGACATTTTCCATCGTTATGAAAAACCACATTAAAAAAAAAAAAAAAAAAAAAAAAAAAATATATATATATATATATATATATATACATATATATATATATATCAGTGTATCCGAGACCGTTACCTTTGCCCTGGGTGCACAGACAGAGCCTTATAAGGTTCGAACCCTATACTTCGTGTTTATGAATCGAGATCGAAGCCCTTCATGCTACCGCGGTGCAGCTCTAGATAGACCTTCTAGAAAACATACTAGCTCTATGTCTAGAGTTTGCTGCGTAATATCTAGAATAGGAGAGTGTAAACATCTTTTAAAGAGCGCAGGTTTTGTGTGGACAAAGAAAGCTTTTAGTTCTTTAGAATGCTTCTTGTTATTGAAAATGAAGTATTAATCTTGCTCTTCCCCTTTCCCACAACCCCCTCCCCCCCATTTTTCCTCTCCCTTCCCCCTCCGCAACATTTTGTGTATGACCTCGATGTCTCCATCTTTCTGTCGTTCTCACTCTTTTCCGTTCCATTACCTTTTATCCCCATCTCATTCCTCGTGACTCTGTTCTCACATCCCTTTCCCCGCCGGTTCCTGTACTTTGTATTAGTTTTTCTTGGTGTGTGTGTGTGTGCGTGCGTGCGCTTGCGTGAACATCACGGCTCTGTCAGATTTCCTGAATCATGGTTATGGATGTTATGTAAAATATAGCTAGTCATTATATGCATTGGGAACGTTGCTGTTTTTCTCTCCTTGTTTATTTATAGGTTTGATTATTTGTTTAGTATCGTCTACATCTTTCCCATGTTCTTCCTTCTATTGTCTATCCTGTATTCTTGGAGTCATTTCGTCTTTGACTAGTCGTGTCCATTAGGACTGATTTCAGGACTCTTGTCAGGTGCACAGAGGTCGCTGGACACCTGTTCTCTATAAAGGTCATCAGGCACGTTATGGTTTGGCTTTCTTTTTTCATCATTTTAATCACGGGAAGTATTTAATTTTCCGTTATATCCGTTGGGACCATTAAATCGATATGACGTCATGTCATTCTTGTCGTCTTGTAACGGTCGGGAACAGAAACTCGATGTATTCGTCGGCTCTCTCTCTAGCACTCCTTTGTGAATGGTATGTTTGGTATTTTGGTATTGTAAAGTGATGGGCGGTGGGTGGCGGCGGACAGAACAGAATATCGCCTATTCTTTATCAGAATTCTTTGGGATAATTTTTTTTTTTTTTTTTTTTTTTTTTTTTCTCTCAATGAAGTGTTTTCTGACTGTATGTATGGAATGTTGTCAAGTTTTTGTGAAAAATGTATATTTATGTTTACTTATTCATTTACAGTATTTATTTGTTTAGTTATGGGTTTAATTATTTGTTTAAAAAACTTTATTATTTTAACAATTACCAAGTGTCTCTCACTTCAATCATTTGTTTGTGTTTGGGAATTATGCTACACAACTGTGTTATGTATACAGTGCTGTTTGAGGATTCTCCTCCAGTCTCCTTTCACGCGTAAGTCTTTGAAGATAATGCTGGAGCTTGGGATGTGTTTAGTCCCTTCAACACAGAGACACTGTTTCATGCAGTTCAGGAGTAGACTTCAGTCTAAATGGGTCCCGATCAATGGAGAGTTTTCAGGTCAGCGTCCGCCTGTGCCTAGCTGGAATAGAATATGTAAAGTGCGTCTCTGTGTTGGCAATTAGATAATGCACTTCGTCTGACAAACTCGTTTCCTCTTTCTTGCAGGTAAGCTTCTTGAGTGGAATAGACGCTGATGCTCGGTAATGTATTGGAGGGATCTTATGGCCTTGTGCAACATCCAGCTTATGGAGGTGAGGGAGCGGAGGAGGAGGAAGAGGAAGACATGGAGGTGGAGGAGGAGGAGGGAAAGGAAAATACTAAGCAGAAAGGGTTATGGTAGTAGAAATAGTGCATGTGATTGCTGCAGTAGAAGTACTGGAAATTAGTAACCGTTCGTATTTCATAAACGTTGAGAAGTTGTAGTGTAAAGAGAATTTGCATGATTTAGTTAAGAAAGGAATAATGAGGCAAAGGTGAGGCGAGACTGTGACTGGGAAATTATGATGAGTAGAGAGAGAGAGAGGTTGAAGGGGTAGTTCTGTCGTCGAATGAAGATGAAGTAGAGGTTTTGTGTTTCATATGTATATCATTTTCACAAAATTTTGAGAACATACCATACATACACTCTGTCAGAAAACACCTCATTGAAAGAAAGAACACAAATATTTTCTCCCAAAGAATTCTGATAAAGAATAGGCGATATCCTGTTCTGACCGCCAATACCACCACCGCCGCCGCCCCTCACTTTTCAATACCAAAATACCAGACATGCCATTTGAAGACAAAGGAGTTCTAGAAAGCCAGCCTGAGAATACGTCCAGTTTCTGTTCCCGACCGTTACAAGACGACATGACGTCATATCGATCTAACGGTCCTAACGGAAATAACAATCAAATACTTCCCGTGATGAAAAAAAAAACAAAAACAAAAACACCATAACGTGTCTGCAGCTAGAAGCCAGCCATGATAGTGGGTTCTCAAGAAGGATCAGATTCCATTATTGTAAGACCTCCAGTCGATGTTGGTGAGAGAAATACAGAAGAAAACCTTTTGGTTTTTGCCAGAAAACAGATGATGTTCCTAATAATTAGGTCTTATTTCTGTGTCACAGTATTTTGTAATTCATGGTTATTTACGTCAAGATATGACGGTAACGTGTTAGGAGATATATTCAGAATACTGTACATGTGACTTTAAATACACATTTCTAAGTTAACTTAGATCCTAAAGGTTACTGGATCTGGAAAGGATTGTTACTGCGGCCAATACCAAAGAGTGTAGACGAAACAGTGACAGATTCAATTTCAGTGACCGACAAATATTCCTCTTACAGTGGACACAGTGACACTCTTAGAACAACGCATTCTTGGTTTAATTCTTGGGATTTGTCTCACTTGTGACTCCCAAAAGATAAATATTTAAGGAGGAAATAAGGAAGAATTGGTTTACCAATAATGTTTGACGAATAGACTTTGTAACTATTCAATGAGCACGGAAACAATTGATTGTTTTAAGAGAAGATGAGATAGTTTTATGGTTACGGATGATTGGGCATGGAACTGGCTATAGTCAGCGCAAGGAGAATTGGCCGATAAGGCGTGGCTAGGATATTTCCCGGTGCTGCCACATATGCATCCATGGCGAGAACGTGCGTGTGGATGCAATGTTTTCTGAATGCAGTGTGAGGGGGGCGGGGCCAGAGATTAGATGTAGTGGCAACGTCGCTCTCGCATGCACATATGCCATATCTACACTTAAAGAAACGAAACCTTTGTATAGAAAACATTGCTTTGATTTTTATCTCAGTGGTGGTGTGTGACAAAAAATTATAATATAATCATATGAGGCAACATTATAAAATTATAAAATAGAATTCTATAATAAATAAAACTATAAAATAATTATATGTGGCACCACAGGGGAACTCCCAGTGGTCCGCCCTAACGGCCAGATCTCAGTGCATAGGGTATAGTGTAGGCCTTATGATCTCATGCAGTCCCCTCTGTTCTTGTGTTCTTATGTTTGGAACTTGGAAACGGGACGGGTAAGGTCTTGATAAGGAGTCTTGGTCGGTTAAGACCTTCAGATCAAAGACCCATTTTCGGCACGACGAAGAAGACCTCAGGTAGATTCACTGTAAAGTGGTTATCACACTGGGCTTCCTCGGGTTTCATCAGCGCCGACAGTTGAGAGTTCCTTAAAGTAAAAACGACTTCGGTTACAATATTTCATTTTTCAAATCTCCAAATGTAAAATTATCTTTGTCATATTTAGCAAAGCTGAAAAATTAACTAAGAGACAGTAAACCTATAAGAATGTTAGACATACTGTTGAAATGTTCTTAGAGAAGTCTAGATATCTGTTAGCGAAGTCCTATTCTAGCTATTCAAATGGAGGTGGAAGTAGGATGTGGGAGGACAAATAGCTCAGTGTGATAACCCTTTAACGCGTTTGTCATCACGATATATATATATATATATATATATATATATATATATATAAAACCAATACAGACCTGGACCGAGAAGGTCTGAATGTGTCTCCCTTAGACCCTTTCCCCAGGAGCATCGCTTTACCTGAAGCCAGACGATTTGAATCAGGCGAGGAAGTATTCGATGGTATGGTGGTATCGGCATTAAGCGCGTTCATTAATACTCTCAGAGTAACGTCTTAAAGGTTTTGTCCTACCTGCCCTCAGGCGATTCATTTCACCTGAAGGGGGCTCTCCAGCTCACAAAGAGTAATGCCCCATCTCGAATATGAGTCTTTGTGGGTTTTTGATGCTGATGGGGCCTCATGCCTGGCGGGGGTAGCTGGGGGATTGGTTCACCAAAGATCTTTCTCACTCAAAGGAGACTGAGGAAGGGAAAGTGGGGAGGGCAAGGAGCCGAATATTTACCTTCTTGGCAGCCCTTATTGTGTCGCTTGGAGAGTCTTCAAGAGTTTCTCTGCTTTACATCTTCTTGCCCGTCCTCTTTAGTGGCCTCCTTCCCCCGACCCCCTTCCTCCATCACCAGCACCTTATCCTCTGTCTTAGCTGCCTCCGCCTCCTCCATTTCATCCTCCATCTCCTCCTCCTCTTCCTCCTCCTCCTCCCCCCCCCCCGCCGCCACCTCTTATCCTTCTTCATTACGATCAACTGTTCAGTCTTCTGCCCCCCCACTCTCTCTCTCTCTCTCTCTCTCTCTCTCTCTCTCTCTCTCTCTCTCTCTCTCTCTCTCTCTCTCTTTCTCTCTCTATTTTATTCAATTTTACTCCTCAATGACTTCGGTTCCTTTTCTCATATAATGACATGCCTTCTCCATCTGTCCTGGATTTTTTTTTCTGCGTCATTTCATCTTCACTTTCCTCATTGATATTTTCCACGTGTATATATAACGTGTTCTCTGATTTTTTTTCTTTAAATTCTCTCCAGTGCTCTCCATTGCTTTCTGTATTTTGTTGTACTTTGGATTCTTTTTATCACATTTTTGGTCTTCATGTAAGCGATGTTAACGATCTTCTCTTGCCATTGTCTTCATCTTTTTGGTCTTCTTCCCTTTCTCTTCTTCATTCTCTTCTTCCTTTTATTTTTTCCCTCTTTTTTCTCTTTTTCTTCTTTTTTTTCTGTCACCCGTCCCGAAAATGCTACACCAGAAACGTGACCGGTGCCATCACTGATCCCTGTGGTACCGTGCGCATAACTTTTCTTCGCGAGAGTCCTATCCACTAATTATTGTTCTCAGGAAGTTGTTCATCGTGTTCTCCACACTTCCTCTCACTGTTATGCTCACACGTCGTTATGATCTCAGCGTCTTCCGGTTTTACTTCAAGTTCTTGCATCTGTTTTGATGCAATTTGCCACAGTTCTAGTGTTCATAAGAATATTCATAATGTCTCAGCTTCTTCCCCTGATCTCTCTCTCTCTCTCTCTCTCTCTCTCTCTCTCTCTCTCTCTCCCTCTCTCTCTCTCTCTCTCTCTCTCCCTCCCCCCCTCTCCCTCTCTCTCCCTCCTGGTATCGAATGGGGCTTTTGAAACTTATTTTTCTTTGAAAAAAGAAAGAAAGGAAAAGAAAAACTAAAGGTTGTATTCATTTTCGTAAGCCATAAATGTCGGGTTGGTACAGGTGCAAACATGGTCCATACGCCAGTGATTTGCATATACAGGGGATGTTTCAGAGCGCCCGGCGCTTTTCCGGCGTCCGTTAAATCCGTTAACGGTTTCGCGCTTTCAAATTGATACTACGCCGATCATCGTAATGCCACCCACTTCACATAGGCTCTCTTGTATACAAACCTCATACATTTTGGATTGTGCTCACGCGTGTATACAGACATGCACACATGCACGCGCGGACACACACACACACACACACACACACACACACACACACACAGCAGCAGCAGCAGCAGCAGTGCCACTAAAGTAAGATACTAATAACCCAGTTCTTCCCCTTCCCCCCTCCCCTATCCACTTGCGTCTACCTGCAGACCATCCCCCCTCTTGGCCCTTATCTCCCAGGGTCTTTCTGTTCTTCTGACCCACTTCCTCCCTTTCCCCCCTCCTTGTCCTCTCACAGCTCTCTTCTTCCCCTCGTTACTTTGCCTCTCTTCTACTCGTGCCCCGTCCCCCCTCCTCCTCCTTCTCTCCATCGCCCTCTCCTAAAACAGCCGTCGTCGTCGTCATCGCTGTCGCCTTCGTCAGTGTGACGCCCTCATGATGAAGTCCCTCGGATACATCTGAACCTCGTGATCCTTATTCAGGTTATTTTGGTTCTTCTTCGCGTTCCTTGTTTTCTCTTCTTCGTCTCATTATCCTGCTTCTGTTGTGTCTGCCTCACCCTTTTCCTTCCAACACTTCCCGTCGTCTTCTTCGTTTCCTTCTTTGTATTAAATTCTTTAAGACTGTGACATTTCGCAGTGGTCTTTGTTCTGGCATAGGACAGACGATTTTATTCGGCTGAGGGAACGGATTCCGGTCTGAAGAAGGCTCAGATGCCATCGAAAACCTCTTCCACCCTTCCCACCTCCCCCCTTCCCCTCAGGTAGAAACCAGCAAATGTCGGGCATGGAAGAAACTGCATTTTCTTAACCATTATTATATATATTATATATATATATATATATATATATATATATATATATATATATATATATATATATATTTACACATGTATGTATGTATATAACGTTTTTGGACGTCGCCGTGAAGATGTTCAGGCACTCAAGTGCCTTCGCCTTAAGAAGGAGAACTCCCGAAGGGGGCTGTAAACGTGAAGCCAGGGCTACGCTTTTAGAGGGAATTTATTTTTTAGAGGGCTGCAGCGAGGCTACTTTTAGCTCCGCTACCCCCCCCTTCTCTCTCTCTCTCTCTCTCTCTCTCTCTCTCTCTCTCTCTCTCTCTCTCTCTCTCTCTCTCTCTCTCTCTCTCTCTCTCTCTCTCTCTCTCTCTCTCTCTCTCTCTCTCTCTCTCTCTCTCGTTCTCTTCCACCATCTCCTCCCGCTTCTTATCTCCCACTTGCTTACTCACCCTCTCTCCTCACCGTCTCCACCCTCCCTCACTCCCTCCCTCCTTCCCTCCCTCTCTCTTCACCCTCTTGTCCCCCTCCATAATTTCTTCTGTCTCTACCCTCCACCCTCTTGCAAATGATGGTGATCACAGTAATAGTGCGTCTCTGACGTCGTAATAGAAATTTCGAAAAGAAAAAGAAATCCCTTCGACTCCCCCCCCCCCTTCCGCAGTCCCCGCACCTCTCCTCCTCCTCCTCTTCAATTACCCTTCCTTCCCTCTCCCACTCCCCCTCTTTCTCCTCCTCTCCATTTCCCTTCTCCACCTCTTCCTCCTCCCCTCACTTCATTTCTTTTCTCTTTATTTTGACTTTATGTAGAATCGCTTTGGTTATGGGAATGATTGTTTATGAAACTGTATTTTTTTAATAGAATTGATTTGGTGTCCTGCAAGAATGGCCTCTGAAGTTCAGGAATAAACAGTTGGAATTAACTGGATTGAAACCCCCATAATGTACATCACACACACACACACACACACACACACACTCACCCTCACCCTCCCTACCTCTCCACCTTCGCCCCATCATTCGTCCCCATCTTCCTCCCCTTCTTCCGTTCTTCTTTCTTTTCCTTCCTTCCTTCCTTCCATCCTTCCTTCCTTCCTTCCTACTTCTTTATTCTCTTCAATATTTCCTTCCTTCTTTTTCTTCTTTCTTTTCCATTCATCCTTTCTTCCATGTTTACTTCCTTCCTTCCTTCCTTCCCTCTCTCCCTTTTCCCTTCCTTTCCTTCTTTCCTTCCACTCTCGCCTCCTACCTCCCTTCCTTGCTCCCTCCCTCCTCCCTATCTCCCTCCCTTCACCCATCCATCCCTCAAATCCTCTTCACTCTATATGTATCCACCTCTTCTGTTGTATCACGGAGGGTAGATACGCAGTGTGGTGGAACTCTGTAATGAGGTTTAGATACGTATGTTGGCACAGTTGGTAAGTGACCTGCATTAGAAGTCGGGTACTATGCATGAAATGGCATGAGCTCTCGAATCGTCTATCTTTCTTTACCTCTCCTCTTTCTCAATCTGTTTCCATCTCTCCCCTCTCTCTCGCTCTCTATCTCTTTCTCTCTCTCTCGCTCTCTATCTCTTTCTCTCTCTCTCTCTCTCTCTCTCTCTCTCTCTCTCTCTCTCCCTTTCACTCTCTTTTTACGGACGGTGCGTGTGTGTGTTTGTGTCTTTCACCATGGTCTTGGATCACGTGTTGGACTCGTAATCGACAGCTATTACCCTCCCGGAAGAGAGCTCAAAGCTCATATATGGATAATGCTGTGACCTTACACGCACACACACATCGAATTCCCCGCCCACGAGAGTTGGAGTATCAACTCAGCGCAGCGATACTGTGTGTGTGAATGTGTGTGTGTGTGTGTGTGTGTGTGTGTGTGTGTGTGTGTGTGTGTGTGTGTGTGTAAAGAAGTGTAGCGCGTGAAGGTAGGTTCACTTCAGCACCCCTTTAATGATTAGGAAAACATACCTGGCGTTAGCCATAAACAAATGAGTAATTACCCATCGAATGAAGGAAAAGTTGAGTAGAGAATAGACAAAACCCAAACAGGAAGATGGAGGAACCGGAGAAAGTAGAAGATGAAAAAAACACAAGAAAAGTAAACACGGCTGGTGAGGCTGTAAGAATGTTTGAGTGTCTGGCGTGGGAGAGGATGAAGGAAAATTGGGGAGGAGGAGGAGTGGGTGGATGGGGGACCTCAGGAAGTGCGAGGTTCAGCGTTGTAGGGATGGAGGTGATGTTGTCATGTTTTATTTATTTATTTATTTATTGTTATCATTTTTTATTTGTATATTTATTGAAGTAATATTTTCAGTAGAAGTTTGGTGATTCAGCCGTTTTTGATCAGATTACATATCGAATTTTATTACTATTCTTTGTTGGTTTATTAGTATTTATTCAGTTATACAGCCGCCCTGCAAACCACGAAAAATTGACGTCATAAATGTTCTTTGACTTCGGTCCCTGACACTCGTAATGGCCCCACTACCACCTTGAAGAATCGAGGCCGTGAGGAACTGGTGTATACGTACTACAGGGAGTCTTTGTGGTCCTACAATAGATTTTCCAAGGCCAGGAGGTCGTCTTTCTCAAATTTTTTCCTCTCTCTCTCTCTCTCTCTCTCTGTCTCTCTCTACTCTCACTCTCTCTCTGTCTCTGTCTTTCTCTTTCTCCCTCTCTCAGTCTCTCTCTCTCTCTCTCTCTCTTACTCTCTCCCTCTCTCTCTCTCTCTCTCTCTCTCTCTCTCTCTCTCTCTCTCTGTCTGTCTGTCTGTCTGTCTCTCCTTCATCTATTCAAGTCTTCAGCTGTCCATCAATTCTGTTACGCTTCTTTTACAAAGTCCCAGGGCTCCAAATCTCTCGTTTCATCTTGGGAACAATTAGTATTCCCGGGGTCCGCTAGAGGTCAGCACTGATGGATCTTGGCAGACACGCCCTGGCACGGGAAATTAGTTCGTATGTATTACCTGAATAGGGATGCTTTTCCTGCTGCTTGAAGGTAGCGTGGGTTTGGATAAGATACTTGGTAAAGCAGTCATGGAGTTTTGATGTTCTGTTAATTCAGTGGGAACCCCCACTATCTGAGGTTGGCACTTTCGTACGGTTCTTGGAAGAGGTTAGGGGGGTGGGCGGCTTTCGTGGAGCAGTGGACTTTCTAAAATATCTACTCTTTGATTCCTCGGGGTACTACATAAGGTGGAGTAGGTTAGATTTTAGGTTAAGATAACTTATTGAGACGCAACCTCTTCGGTAGCCAGATTGCACTGGACGTTCTGAAAATAGACATTTTCGTTTTGAAGCTGTTAGCAGTAGACAGCAATCAGCTGATGTCTGACTGACGGTGAGATATGCTCAGCCTTTTGGGGACCTCTCTCGTATCTGAATAGAATCGTATAGCGACAACAGTAATAAAAATCCCTAATCTATATATATACACCATTACACTCCTCCCCACCATCCTTTCCACACACACACCCCCATCTCAGCTCCTCATGGATGACGGGGCATCCCTGTACCCGCCAACCACCCTGGCTCAGACGCAATGCAGCAAGACACAGTACATCCACAGGAAAGCCACTTCACTTGGCGACCCCCCACCCTCTTCGTCCCTTCATGAAGTGTTTATATTTTAATTCAAGTTGAGGGAGGAAAAGACTCCCAGAACTTGAATGAAAAGAAAAATAAGCATTCAAGTGCGGGTTAGAGGAGAGGTTAGATGATCTAACACATCTCTCTCTGGGTCACTTCAGAGGATATGTTCTTGGCGATTTTATACAGTAGGGTGCGGGGCCAAATACTGAATGAGTTTAGACGCCTTGTCCTCTTTGTAGGGGGTTTTGTCCTCTCGTAGGACGTTTTGCCCTCTGAGACGTATTGTCCTCTTATAGGTCTTGTCCTTTTGTAGGACTGTGTCTTGTAGGACTTTTTGTCCTTTTCTAGCAAGGACGTTTTGTCTTGTAGGAATTAGGCCTTTTGTAGAACATTTTGTCATCTTGTCGGATTTTCTGCCCTCTGGGATGTTTTGTCATTTTATAGGTCTTGTCTTGTGAGACTTAGTGTCTTCTCGTAGGATTTTTGTGTCTTTTTCTTTTTTTTTTTTTTTTTCTTTCCTAGGACGTTTTGTCTTGTAGGAATTTGGCCTTTTGTAAGAAATTTTGTCCTTGTCGGACGTTTTGTCCTTTTGTCGGACATTTCTCCTCTTGCTGGACGTTTTGTTCTTTTGTACGCCTCTGGTATATCAAACTGGGTGTTTATAGGACATCAGCCCCAGTGTCGGGTTTAACTCTGCACAATGAGCTGTTCACTGTTGTGACGAATTGATTCTACAGTTAGAGGGCCATAGAGACGAAAATGGCGTATCCTGTACCTGAGGTCCTGACCTTGCCCCAAGCGCGGAATCTTTCTTCCGGGTGACCCCTGTGTGACCCAGGCTGCCGTTCTCCTTTGTGTCCTTAATACTGAAGGCGCGCGTGTGTGTATTGAAGGCGCGTATGTACGTATAAGTTCGTTTCTGTGTGTGTGTGTGTGTGTATGTGTATGTATGTATGTATGTGTGGTGATCTAGTCGTAGTATACAAGAAAAAGCAACACTTGTAGGACCCTCTCTCTCCAACTCATAATATTTAGCTTCATATTCATGTAAAATTCCAACTAGGGTTATATTCTTATTTTCCAATGTTTGTGTGTGTGTGTGTGTGTGTGTGTGTGTGTGCGCGCGCACGCACGCGCAGAATCGTAGCATACAAGAAAGGAACAACTATGATCCCATCTTTTACTCTCCCATTCATCATACCTGCAGTAGCTTCAAATTCACGTATGATTCCAACTAGGATTATATTCTTATTTTCCAATGTTATCTGAAAGAGATTGGACGAATATCCGTATACTGGTGGTGGTCGCACAGAATGTCACATTATTAAACTTCGCTGATTCTTCTTCCTCCTTCCCCTCTGATAACGGGCAAGTTCGTCAAAATCCGAAGTGGAAACGTCGAGGAGTTTGTTCCCGAAAGAGGGAGATTCATTGCGAGGTTCTCGAGGACCAGGGGTGGGTGGGGGGTGGGGGTGGAGAAAGTGTCTGTTGGCGGTTCTTTCATGGTAGGTCTTTTGTCCCAAAGTTGCGAGTCGACCTCACAGCGCGCCGATTGACCTGATCTGACCCAACGATGACCCGTTGTGCGAAGTGGTATAGGGGAGGAGGAGGAGAGATGTTGGAGATAGGGACGTGTGACACCTCGGATCTCGGTGTCGTGGCGTGACATATGGTAGAAAGAAAGAGGACTTTTTTTTTCTTTTTCTTTTTGCTTGAATGGCCACTCCCATTGTTTTAATCAGACTAACATTAAAATATTGTATTATTCTTCCTCCTCTTCTTTTTCTTGTTCCTCTACTTCTTCCTGCTCTATTTCTTTCTTCTTCCTCCTAATCATTCCTTTTCTTCCTCCTACTTCTCTTCTCCCTCCTCCTCTTCCTCTTCTTCCTCTTTTGGAGAGGTCAGGCGTTAGGCGGCTGCAGCGCTAGATGCATGGGGAGAGCTAATTGCAAGAAAATAGACTTATGCATTGTAGCCAGGGAGTTGTAAGACACGAGAGAGAGCTGAAACAAATGGAAGAGAGCAGAGAGGGAAGAAAGTAAAGAAGAGCAGATTTAGATTTAGAGAGAGAGAGGCGAAGACGAAAGAAAAGGGTTCGCGTTGGTGTGAGGGAGGGAGGAAGAAGAAAAGTAGAAATTGAGGAAAAATGGAAAAGAGTAAAGGAAGAAGGAGAAAAGGGAGTTGAGAAATACGTCGCTGGAAAGGAGGTAGAAGGAAGGCAGTGGGAGTATTCTTTATGGATGTGGAATGAAATCCTCTCCACCCTCCTCTCCACACCCTCCCACCCACCCATTCCAGGCACGATAGGAGAGTCGGGTGAAACAGGACCTTAGGACTAAGAGAGAGAAGAGGAGGAAGAGGAATAGAAGTGGTAGTGTATGTGGTGATTGTGGTGGTGATGGACAAGGAGGAAGGTAATATGAAGAAAGGGTGGTATTGTGCTTAACGATGGAGGAGGGTGAAGGAAGG
The DNA here is from genome assembly GCF_046742065.1 of Oratosquilla oratoria. Classification (NCBI taxonomy): domain Eukaryota; kingdom Metazoa; phylum Arthropoda; class Malacostraca; order Stomatopoda; family Squillidae; genus Oratosquilla; species Oratosquilla oratoria. The sequence goes on along the minus strand of NC_134805.1, from coordinate 45,043,832 downwards.
ACTAGGAGTACAAGAGGATGAGACTGTCTGTGATGGTGGTGGAGGAGGAAGAGAAGGAGGATGTATAATAGGAAGAAGAGGAGAAGGAGATGGAGGAGGAAGAAGAGGAGAAGATGGAGGAGTAAGAAGAGGAGGAGGAGATGGAGGAGGAAGAAGGGGAGAAGGAGATAGAGGAGGAAGAAGGGGAGAAGGAGATAGAGGAGGAAGAAGAGGAGAAGGAGATGGAGGAGGAGGAAGAGACGTGTGTGGGCGAGACCGTCCGACCAAACCCTCTTCAAGTCGGATTGACGTGGGGTTTGGCCCAGATTAAACAGATGGAGTCCGAGTGTCCGCTTCCCCCCAGGCCTTTGTCGACGCCGTCTGGCCTCTGTTCCCATCTTTGACCGGTTCCCACGTAGCCTTTGTACCGTTCCCATTTTGCTTGTTGACCTCTGGAGGAGCCTTGTTCCCGCTGGACTCTTTCGTTCGTCCTCTTTTTTCTCTCTCTCTCTCTCTCTCTCTCTCTCTCTCTCTCTCTCTCTCTCTCTCTCTCTCTCTCCCACGATTTCTTTTGTAGCTTCTCAAGATCTTCGCTTCTCGCTCTTCGCGATCCTCTCTTCTTCGCGTCTTTTATTATTATTATTATTATTATTATTATTATTTTCGCTCAGTCGCCCCCCCCCCTCTCTCTCTCCTCTCCTCTCCTCTCCTCTCCTCTCTCAGCACGTGCCTCCCCCCGGAGGAGGCATTTCCCGATTAACTTTACTTGTATGGAGGCAGTTACGGGCCGCGCCTCTGTTCAAGGAAAGTTAACGAGAGAGGGTGGTTGGGGGTGGTGGTGGTGGCGGCGGAAACGGGGATGGTCGTTGTAGGCGTGGTAGTGAGTGGTGGTGTGTTAGAGAATTGTGGTGGTGTCGTCGGCGGTGGTGCTGGTGGTAGTAGTGGGAGCTAGTATTGGTGGTAGTAATGTTGATGGTGATGGTAATAGGTGGTTGTGATGTTTGTGGTGAGATGGTGACAGTGATAGGAAGATTATGATGATAGGTATGGTGATGAGTGTAGACGAGGCAAGGACGGTTCGAAATTTGTGTGGAGTGGTCACTGTTCAAATCTCTGAAAGAAGGTTCTTGGAAAGCGGGAGTTTTGGGGGGGGTAGGGAGGGGAGAGAAGGTACTGATCCTCCAAGAGTTGAGACTTGGGTTCTCAGCCTACGTTTTGTCACGTACCCTATATTTATGCATTGCTGTTTCTCAATCTCCTGGGAAGCACGTCCAACACTGACTAGAATCACTAAACATTCACTAACTCCCACTAGTTTTGGGCTCGTGGCCCATCTTAGGGAACTCTATGGTAACTCCCAGGTTAGGAACCAGAAGTTATGAACCAAAGGGTTGAGTGCTCTTCGGCTGGACCCTAAGTTCTGGACCTACAAGATTACTGGAGACATCACCGGAAGACAAAGAAGCTTCACGAAGTTTGTGACGTACACAAAGGCCCGGGGAAGTGGGAGGATATTTCAGTATGGTTGTTCAACCTCCTCCCTCTCCTCCTTCTTTCTTCCGGTGACAATGGCTGAGGCTGAAAATAATAAAAGAAAGTTTGTATGTTTTATGCCCTTTGCCTTTGTAGTAGAGGATGAAGGGATACGGTCGCCTCAAAAGAAGAACGCAATATAGCTCAGACTGAGCTTCAATCGTCAGCTCAATACAAATAGTATGTTTTTAACCAGAATGAAATTTCTGAAGAGCGCTGTCATTGTGAAGGAGGTGAAGGAAGGTGATCAGAGACAAAGTCCTCTGAAGTCTTTGGGCCTTTGTGTCTCTCGTAGCCTTTGTACTCACGAAGAAGGCGTCCTAGGGACGTAGTTTTCTCCTCTTCCTCCTGCTCCTCCTCCTCGTCATCTGCCTCTATCTCCTTATCATCTTCCTCTTGCTCCTCCTCCTCCTCCTCCGCATCTTCCTCCTCTACTTCTGACGAGGGAAGTTCTTCAGGTTTGATTTCTTTGAGTTTTCTTTGTCCAACCGAAGCTGGACTCCCTCTCCTCATCATCGTCCATTTCCTCCTACCCCTCCTCCTCCTCATCTTACATCATCTCTTTCCTCCCATTCTTCCTCTCTTTCTTTTCTTTCTCCTCGTCCTCTTCTTTTTCCCAATCCTCATCCTCTTTCCTCCTCCTTCTTCTCTTCCTCTTCTCTCCCACCTCTCTTACTCTTCCTCCCTCCTCCTCCTCCTCCTCCTCCTCCTCCTCCTCCTCCTCCTCCTCCTTTTACTCCTACTCCCGCTTCCTCTCCTTTTCTATCTCCTTCCTCCTTCTGCTAAATCTCCTTTCTTCTCTTCCTCCCCCTCCTCCCTCTCCTCCTCACTGTACTCCTTCCTCTTCCCCTCCATCCCCTATTTTTCCTTCTCCTCCTCTTCATCCTCTTCCTCCTAGCCTCCTCCCTCTCCTCCCTCACCTCCCTCACCTCCTCCCTCACCTCCTCATCCTCCTCGCGTCCTTGTCCATATTAATATAATGGAAGAGTTGGCTAAGTATCTTGACTGCGCGACTTCTGGGTGTTGTTTATTTATTCTCCCATTGGCCTTTGTCGCGGACTTTGCTTTCGTTGGAAATGACAGTTAAGCGAACTCGAGGTGCCATTGTATGATTGTTGAGCCACTTCCTTATTGGAGCATACACAGTATTTAGTTAACTATTGTTTCCATATAATTTGAACCCAGAAGTTACGAGACAGAGAAGTTTGCAGGAGTGACGTGGCCAAGGTTTGTAGTGTGTCTCACATAAGAACATACACATGCACAGTTGAACCTTAATTAATTGGCCATTGTATATGTAACTCATATTTGGAGGGAGGAGATAGAGAAGTTTGCAGGAGTGATGTGGAGAAGGTTTATGCAGAAATGTGAATATATATGCCTTAAGATATCTATTAAACCAGAGTATGAAATCCATATTTGGAGGGTCGAGATAGAGAAGTTTGCATGAGTGACGTGGCAGATGTTGGCATATGATTGTGTGCCATCGAAATGGTTGAGAGAGCTTTGTGTAGCTTATGTAGTTCGAGTGGCAAATGTCTTGATATTGTCGCGATAGTCATGTCGCAGGCTGGCAGTGGCGCCAGCATCAACAGCAGAAGCAAGCAAGCCTTTGCTGGGGTAACAAGGCTTAATACGAGGGTTGATGTATGTGCTGGCACTATATAGAGAATGGGGCGCGTGCAGGCACCAGACTATAAAGTGCCAATTGACTAAACGGAGAGGACGTATATCACTGTTAAATCTCAGCTGACGGCCAGGACCATGGCTCTGGGTGGGTGTGGGGATGATGGGGTGTAGGTGTGGGATTAGTGACGTGATGGGGAGTACGGCTGGGGAAGCAGCGGGGAGGGGATGAAGGGTGTGGGTCTGTTTTTTGTGCGATAGCTTATCTCCTTTTATTAGACTGGATATGAACTGCGTTTTTCTTTTGATAAGTTATCTGTTTTATTAGATTAGTTTCAGATTGGATATAGTACGCACCTCTCTCTCTCTCTCTCTCTCTCTCTCTCTCTCTCTCTCTCTCTCTCTCTCTCTCTCTCTTACGGTTTTGTTGTTGTTGACCAGAGCCTAGATATTCAATGACCCATGGTGGCAATGTTGACCCCTTTTTCTATATTCATTATTATTTTTTTCTTATTCACTCTTTTTAAGAATTGGGATGGTTGGGTGATGGGAAGGAGAGTATTGTGATTCTTGGTAAGAGGTGAGGACAAGCAGAGATGGACGAGGGTGAAGGGAAGGAAAGGAACATAATAAGCCTTTGTGTTTCGATTTCGTAGATTACGAAAAGGCCTGTGACTGGATACCAATGAGTAGGTTATTGGGGCTGAATGAAAGTGGAAGAAAAGATGGGAGATCTGAAGAATATTCGCCCCCCCCCCACTCATTCCTCTCCCCTTCTACTTTCTCCTCTTCTTCCTTCCTCCTCTTCCTCCACCTCAACTTCCTCTTCCTCTCTTCTTCCTCTCGTTTCCGTCTCCCTATCCTTCACCTCTTCTTTATCCGTCTCCATCTTTTACTTCTTTTCACCCTCCTCTTCCATTTCATCTTCCTCCTCCTCGTCCTCTTCTTCCTCCATCCCACACATTTACTTCCTGGTGCCTCCATTTCCCTTTTAATTCTTCCCATTTTCTTCATTCTCCTTGACAGCTCTTCATTCCCTCCCCTCTTCTCTTCCCTTCTCCCGGCACAACACCTGACGAATCATACCTCACGACCCGTTTTCTGTTGTTATTTCTCTCTCTCTCTCTCTCTCTCTCTCTCTCTCTCTCTCTCTCTCTCTCTCTCTCTCTCTCTCTCTCTCTCTTCCTCTCTCTCTCTCTGTCTGTCCCTCTTTCTTTCTCTTTCTCTTTCAGTTCATACTCTTCGTCCTAGCCAGGGCAAACGCCACGACACAGCATAGCCACGCTCACCCTTCTCCAGGCCTGAGGATCCTTCCTGTCGATCTCCCAGGAGGACGCCCAGCTTAGCGCTACTGTTTGCAGTCCTATGCGCAATTGCACCCACTCAGAGACTTTTTGGTTCACCAGGAGTTTCATTTCTTTTGTCTTCTCTCCCTCCTTCTCTTCATTCTGTCGTTGTTCTTTTTTCTCTCTTTTTCTCTTCCTCCCTTCTCTTTCTTTTCGCTTTTTACCTCTTCTTTCTCTTGCTCCTTTTCACTCTTTCTCCTGTTCTGCTGCAGACGATGATTGCTAGATTGTGTGCGTGCGTGTGTGTGTGTGTAGACATCTCTGGAAGTTTTCCACTAGTGCTGACGACGATGAAGGAGGTCTTCCACTAGTGCAGACGACGACGAAGACAACAACGACAACGATGATGATAGTGATGTCGATTGAGGATCATGGCCGACAACGACGATGTGGGGTGTAAGTGAGCAACTTCGATAACGATGACGACGACGGCAATGATGAGGCTGTGGAGCGAGCAATATGAAACTACACTCCCGGGGACCCCAAAGACCCTCTGAAGGGCCCTTTTCTCCCACTTCCCTGTGCGTCCACGTTCACGGGACCCCCCTCCGGTTCATCTTCAACTGCGTCGTAAGCGGGACGGGGAGGGGGACCTGGAGGCCCCTTTAGTGCCTCTTTCGATCTCCTGTCGAAGTTTGATTTCGCGCTCTGCTAAGGTCTTCGGAAACCTCGAGGTCGTAAAGACACATTGGAGGTGATTAAACCCTTCAAAATGGTGACTCGCTCCAATACGTACTGGCTGGCGACAGATGATTTTGTGGAGTCTGGGGGGTGGGGACTGGCGTAGGAGCGAGGTCAGATCCCATAGATGAAAGTAGTAGTATAACTTAAACTAAAAACATAAGAATGGAGGAGACTGCAAGAGACCATAAGGCGTACGTTAGGCAGTTCCATGATCCATACCACCATTCATCCCTATCCATAAACATATCTAATTTTATCCTAAAACAAACGATAGTTTCAGCACTCGCTACATGGTTACTAAGTCTATTCCATTCGTTAGCCACTTAGTTGTTAAACCAGTTGTTCCCTATTTTCTCCTTGAGCTAACGAGTGTAAATTAGCTAAACGCCATCGATACGCGTCTCGCGCGGAATTGAAGCAAACTATACCCCTGGAGGTGTACGTAACACGAATCTTATAAATCCAGATCTGTTCCCGGACATGAGTTGATTGACCGGGCATCCAAAGGATTACAAAAGAAGAGTATGCCGGCAGGAGACCTTTTGGTCCATATCTAGGTCAGATGCCCCCCCCCCCAAAAAAAAAAATCTAGCCAGGCGTGATGTCACAAGGCTACAGAAAACGGGGGAAGGGTTGTCCGCTTCTTATACTGGATTTGTTTTGCATTTGTAGAACTGTGTGTATTGGGGGTGTGGGGGTGAGTGGATGAGGTGTGTGTGTGGGGGGGAAGTCGGGGGAGACGATAGGAACGGTGGGGCGGGAGATGGTTATCGCTGAAAGGTAAACATGAAGTAAATTGGAGCGGGTAGGGGGTATTGAGGGTCGGGGGGTCGTTTAAGGCCTGGGGATTAAATTAACCCAGCGGCCCGCTTTGGAGATGTTATCCTGGGGGTAAAATGGCGGTGTACTTATTGTTGTTTTCTTCTTCCCCATAATCTTCTTTGTCCTTTTTCTTCTTCTCTCCCTCTTTTTCTTTTCCTTCCTCTCCTCCTCCTATTTTTTAACGGTGTTTACCTTTTAAAGAGTGATATTTTTTCTTCACCAGAATAAAATTGGAGGTAGTCAGAACACACACACACATACATATGTGTGTATACACACACACACACACACACACACACACACACATATATATATATATATATATATATATATATACATACATATACAATTGATCATATATATATATACATATATTTAAATATACTGTATGTATATATATATGCATATATATATATATATATATATATATACATATATATATATATATATATATATATATACACATACATATACAATTGATCATATATATATATTCCAAATTAGCCATGTGTTACTGTAATTCTTTTTAAGCCAATGTCACAAATACCAATACCAGTCGGTATGATCTGGTGCCATGTTTGGAGCCTGTAGGCATTGATCGGGGGTATACCTGGGAATTGCCCACCTCTGCCATGTCACTCCTGCAAAATTTTTCTGTCGTTTTCTTCGAGTTGCCTGTGGTAAGTTTGTTTGAATCGTAAACAATTGCGATTCTGCCAAATCTCCACAACAGATGCCGAGGAGAATGGGTTGTAATGTTATCATTGTGTTATTTTTGAATTATGATTAACTAAATTGTGAATTGATTGGATTATTATTTATCTATTTATTTATTTAATTATTTACTTAATTTTTTCTTCTTTACAGGTAAGAGTTCATATCTCGGAGGCTGTTGATTGAAAGTTTTTGGTTTCCAACTCTTGGGTAAGTCTAATCATCGTTAATATCTGAAGAAAAATACGTCATTTAGGAACCTTATCATAGGTAGCTCCACAGATATCTTCTCCTTATCGTTATCTGTGAAGAGATTCTTTTTATCCGTGATCAGTAAAAACACATTTCAAGGAGTGGTCTGATAGTAAAGGAAAAGAGAGAGAGAGAGATGGTTCCCCTGAATAAAATCACCAGTTGGCAGGGAAAGTACCACCTGGCTAGGAAGGACTTAATTGAAGAGTGACACAATGATTAATAAAATCGCGAGCCGATAGTCAGAATTTAATGATATGCAAGTCTAAATTCAGGCTTACTCCTATCTATTTAAAAAATAAAGTTTCTTTTTACATAGGTATGAACAAGAAACTGAAATGACTAAGCAAGCAAATAACATAAGAATGTAGGAGTCTGCAAGAGACCATATGGCCTACACTAGGCAGTTACATCCATCATCACCTGTCATCCCTAGCCATAAAGTTATTCAAATCTTCTCTGAAAACAACCAATTGTTTCAGTGTTCACTACATGGTTACTAAGTCTATTCCATTCATTAACTACTCTGTAGGTAAACCACATACTTGCCTATTTCCTTCTTAAACCTAAATTTGTCCAAATTAACCCCGTTACCACGAATCCCACCCTACTGTCTTAATATGATGACCTTGCCTGCATGACCCTTGTTAAAGGGTTGACTGAGTACGTGACACACACGGGTAACTGTCTACTATGTTAATGAGTAGATCAATCCTTGATATCAGTGTACAGAACGAAAGGTGTTCTGATGGGACAAAGATTTTAGGATTAAGAGAAGAAGAAATAATGAGTGGGGGACCCTGGATGCTCATCCGGACGACTGGACGGGGGTGGCTGAAGAAGGGTAAATGACCCTTTGGGGGAGTGGGTAGAAAAAGTGGGGTTAAGCCTAACGACCCAATGGTTGTATTCTTAAACCAACTTGGGTATTAGGATCACCCCAACCCCTAGTTTTAAAAACCTACTCTTAATGATGAGGCGTTAGGCATTTGTAGTCCACTGCTGAACAAAGGCCTCACCCAATCGTTATATTCTGAAACCATCTCTAAGTATGAGGATCACCCTAAGCCATAGTAAATAAATAAGTAAATAAACATTCTTCAGCGATTTGGAATCCATTGCTGAACAAAGACCTCCGCCACGTTACTCCTGCAAATTTCTCTCGTCTCGTCTCTATGGAGTAGGATGGAGGAATGTGAGGTCCATTGGTCAAGGGTATAGAGCTGAGAGCTTCGAGGGGGCCTAGGGGCCCCTGATAGGGCTCTGGGGGCCCTCTGGCAGTCGCGAAGGAGATGGGGCCCTCGAAAAATGAGATAAACTCTAGCGGAGAGGAAATGCGTGAGCGAGATAGGACGATGTGGTGGGAAGAGAGGGAGAGAGAGACAGAGGCAGACCGGTGGGTAGAAGATAGAGTTAGGAAGCTAACGTGACGTAAAGTAACATATAGATAGTAGGTAGATAAATAGATACATAAATGAATAAAGAGATAAAGAATGAAAGGGTAAAATGGAGTTAGTGATGTGATTGAGTCAGTTATATCGACGCAACTCCGGTAAAAGAGAGAACTGGTTTAGATTTCGAGTTGACACCTAGAATAAAAACAGTAAAGTGGTTCTAGACTTGCAGAAGCTTATTAAGATGGCGGGAAGACGCATTACAAGCAACAACGAGGACCTTATCAACTCAACGTTTCAGCAAGGAGTTTGTATTCCAAAACTTTCAGTCAATCAATCGATCTGTCAGTGTTAAACAGACGCAACTCCAACTTGAGCTTAGATCGTAAGATAAAGATAACGTATCACCTGTTGTTGTTGTTTTGGGCCCCAGTGTACCAGCGCTTCTATCCTTGTGGACAATCGCGCCACTGGCGTGCGTGAAACGTTAGTGTCTGAACTGGTACTTTTTTTTTTCTACCCAGAGTATATGGAGTGTGATAGGTTATTCTGGTAGCCGGGAATAAAGTAAAAAAAAAAAAAAAAAAAAAAAAAAAAAAAAAAAAATATATATATATATATATATATATATATATATATATATATATATATATATGTTTGACTTATCATCGAGACAGGGATGACCTTTCGTCCACGAGGGGATAAGATGATGAGAGGGAGATAAAGGGACGGGAGTGCAATGGGTATGAGGAGTGGGTACGTCCCTTGACAGGGAAATTCCCTTGTAAGTTGGAAGAAGCCCTTGTCATATAGAGAGGCAAATAAACATCGTTATCCTGGTATTTCGGAGGTAGAATGTTCAGGTCAAACTGGGATAGGGATGTGAAATAAACGCGGATACGAAACCCCTTTTTTTTTTTTTTGGGGGGGGGGGGGAAGGGGAGGAGGAGGCGGAGTAGGAGGGATTGTGTCTCTTGACCGGCCGGACGACCGGAGGAGGCGATAAGACCTGACCCTCGGACACCGAAGGGCGAACGAATCTCGAAGTCATCTCTCGACGTAAGTGGAGGAGGAGTTCTTATGGGGCCACGGGTTGGGGTGGGTCCCTTTGCGTGTGTCTTTATGTGTGTGTGTGTGTGTGTATTCACCACGGATCTGCTGCAGCCTCTTGTCGAGGCAGCCAGACACCATCCTACGGCAGCGAGCTCAGAGCTCATTATTAGCCGATCTCTGGGTAGGTCTGAGACCACTCACACATCACACACCGTGAATGCAAGGTCACAACTCCTTGACTAACATCCCGTACCTACTCGCTGCTAGATGAACAGGGGCTACACGTGTGTGTGTGTGTGTGTGTGTGTGTGTGTGTGTGATAATCAGTTAATTAGTTAACAACGATAGAGATACACTGACAACATTCATTTTGTTTAAATTTTAGAACTGGTCTAATTTGAGTACTTAATGTGCTAGTTTGATGTGTGTTGCTCCGGCCGCGTGTTCGGGACCTTATCAGTGGTGATAAGGTCGAAGGTTGTGTGTGTGTGCGCGCGCGCGTGTCCGGCCACTAGGGTAACCCATCTATCGGCATGTCCCATTGCAGTATTTTGTAAAATAATTTCTCTCTTCATTTCTGTGCCAAGCCACTGGGTTTGTGTTTCTCTCTTTCCATTCCCATCATTTCTCCTCCTCCTTCCGGCTTCCATTGGCTTTATTCTTCATTTCTTATCTACCTTTTCAGCCTTCCATCTCTAGTTCCATTTCTGTTCCTCTCGTCCATTTATAGCTCGGCTCTTCATTGCAGAAGCGGACTACATTCATTTCCTTCAACTTTCTCATTTTATTTGATGCTCTTCGTTGATTTCTTACTACAAAAGTTAGGATTTCAACGAAACTCTCTTTGGAGTAACTCACGTTCATGAACAGGTGACAGGGATGTTTGTGTGTGTGTATGTGTGTGTGTGTGTGTGTGTGTGTGTGTGTGTGTGTGTGTGTATGTATGTGCGTGTGTGTGTGTGTGTGTGTGTGTGTGTGTGTGTTTGTGTGTGTGTTTGCCTAATTGTAGTATACAGGGAAGAAATTACGTTCGTGAGGTCCTGCCTCTTATTTTCCAATTATCATAAATGTGTGTGTGTGTGTGTGTGTGTGTGTGTGTGTGTGTGTGCGCGCGCGCGTTTGTTTACCTCATTATAATGTTCAGAAAAAGAGCATCGTTTGTGGAATCCTGTCTCTTACTCACACCTGTGTGTATATGAATATATGAGTTCGATCGTTAGAGCGTACATGTGTACCAGTATGTGTACAGCGAATGTTCTTCTGGGTAGTCTTAGAATTTAACGAAGTCGGGTTTGATTAGGATCCATCAAGCCGAGAAACGTCGATCGGGGGTGACAATGCGGCTGTTCTTTGACTACCGAAATTAAATAATTTTCGTTTTCCTTTTTCTTTTTCTTTTCATCGGTTCAGTTGCCGGAAAAGGGGCAGATCTGCATCTCCCAGATTTAGAGCTTTAGGTGTGGAGCCGGGAGAGGATTATGGCTCCTATGGGACGGAGGGAGAGAGAGAGAGAAGTCTTGAGCTCTTTGAACTGGAAGGAAAGTGAAGGGAACATTCTTCCGTTTTCTTTCTTATGGCGTTCTCTCTCTCTTTTTCTCTCTCCCTCCCTCCCTGCCTCCCTCCTCCCCTCCTCACTCTCTCCCTCCCTCCATCTCTCCCTCCCTCCCTCTCTCCCTCCCTCCCTCTCTCCCTCCCTCCCTCTCTCTCCCTCCCTCCACCCTCTCTCTCTCCCTCTCTACCTCTCCTTCCCTCCCTCTCTCTCCCTCTCCCTCCCCTCCTCCCTCCCTCCCTCTCTCTCCCTCCCCTCCTCCCTCCCTCCCTCTCTCTCCCTCTCCTCTCTCTCCCTCCCTCTCCTCTCTCTCCCTCTCCTCTCTCTCCCTCCCTCCCCTCTATATTTCTCTCTCTTTCGTTCTCTCCCTCGCTCCCCTCTCTCTTTCTCTCTTTGAGGGTAATTTTTTAATTATAGCAACCCTATTGTTTATGATGATCTATTTCCTTTTCTCGTAATAGCAACCCTGTTGTTCATCTTTTTAGTGTTGATCTCGCATTGACTTAGGTATGGGTTCGAATCCCGCACTTCTCTTCGATTCCCAGCAGTGACTGTTACTTGTCCCCAACATTGCAAGCCAAAGAGGACAAAGGAGGCTGGTTCGGTTTCGGCTACTCTTCCTTCTCCCTCTGCTCCTGTTCCTCTCCATCCTCACCATCCTTCTCCTCCTCTCCTTCTCCTCCACATCCTTCTCCTAGCTTCTCCACCCCCTCCCTCCTACTCCTCTCCTCTCCTTCTTCTCCTCCACATCCCTCTCCTACCTTCTCCACCCCTCCCTCCTACTCCTTCCTTCCTCCTCCTCTCCCTTCTCCCCCTCCTCTTCCTCCTCCCCCTCTTCCTCCCCTTTCACGCCTTCCTCTTCCTCCTGTGCGATATGTGACCTGCCAGAGTTCAGGATTACTTACGTTCAAGTAGATTTATGGGAAACTTGATAGCTGCTCCCTGCTGCTAGACAACCAACCAAATTGTGGACAGTTTTTTACCTACTTTGTGTTCTCATTATTTCCTTTTTTATTTTTTTATTATTATTTTTTTAAGTCTTTGTCTATATGTTAATTTATTCAGTTATTTGTATTCTTCACTCGTTTTTACGTGTTTATTTATACGTCTATATAGTTATCGTTTCCAAGGAGTTACCATCGAGGACATACTCGTATGTCAGTAACATATTGCATATTTATTTACTTAGTTATTTATACGTTTATTTATTATTTTCATGGAGTTATCAATCTGGACATACGTCAGTAACACATCACAGCCTTCCAGGTGTCAATTTACAAGGTTCTTTGTTGACTGCATCCAGGGGGAGTTCACTGTAGCTGACCTGAGCTCTCGCACCCTCCCTCCCCCCCCGCTTCCTTCTAGAGCACCTCGGGCGCTCCTTCCCCAGGTCAAGAGGTGAACACCTGTGGGTCTTGGAAGCTTAACAGAGTCTTGTCTCTTGGACAGCAAGGCGTCTGTGACCTCAACTCTGAATTGTGAAATCTCCAGTTCACTGGTTCTCTCTCTCTCTCTCTCTCTCTCTCTCTCTCTCTCTTTCTATATATATATATATATATATATATATATATATATATATATATATATATATATTTCTCTCTCGACATCGGAAACCTTCACTTTGTCAGGAGTAAGGTATCTGGGCCTCAGGGGAGCTGTCCGTTCTTCAGCGATAATGCGGTAGACACACTTGGGAGTTGTTGGTGTCGCCATCTACCCGTCTACCACGTCAGAGGTGTTCTCGTTAAGGGTGCCTGTAAACTAGAAACCCTGTCTTCATTCACTGACTGTTTTATCAGACGGCTAACTGGAATAAAAGTATGTGTAAATACGCTGCTGAAAAGTTTCTAGAAATGGTAGTATCTAATATTTCGTAAATGATAATAACCAGGTTTTCTGTTCTTGAGGATACTAGACTAGCGTGCCGAAGAGGTGAGGTCCTAGAGATTATGGCGAAGGAGAGAAAGATTCTAGGAGGACATCAGAAGTTAGAGATAACATCATTTGTAATCAACACTTTCATGATAGGAGCTTAGTCTTCAATCGTAAGATGCTGCTGTGTGACTCTGGTCCGTTGGGGTTCCGTGAAGACCCGCCCTGGGATATTGCACTCCTGAAGGACTTTCTGAAACGGGGGAGTCGGGACCTCGAGGGTCTGATCGCTTCGAGCCTTCAAGAGTCTTCAAGAGGCAGAAGTTATACTGTGAAGGGGCTTGGAGTAGGAGGTGGAGGAGGTTGGGTGTGTGTTTGTGTGTGTGTGTGTTAGTTTTAAGGATATCGTAGAGTCCCTTCTTGTATTCTATTGATTTTAATTTTATTTTTATCCATTTTTTTTTATTCTTATTATTATAAACATTATTATTGTTGTTATTGATATTATTACTATTATTAATATTATCATTATTATAATTATTATTATTATTATCATTATTATTATTATTGTTGTTTTATCATTTTATGTGCCCGTTCTCATGAATGGTGCATTTGTCAGTTGACCATCTTGGTCTACAACGTTCCTTATCCTAATTCATGTTCGGCCTACGGAAGTTTGCCCACCCGCGGGCCCCAATTAGGCGAACAACTACGGAAAACGATCATGGGGAACGTTCAGAGGCGAACAGAACGTTGAACGAACGTTTTGTGTTCTTTTTCCGGGGTTGCGTGCGTTCGCGCGTGCGTGTGCTCGCGTTCAAAGAAGCGAAGGCGAAGATGGTCCCTACTTGAAGCTCGTCTTGTGTGATTAACTTCGAAAACTGGGTTTTTGAGTTTGACATAAAGAGAAGGAAGGTCTGCTGATAACGCCAGATTTATTTTAAGTGGAGTGGAAGGTGGGGAGAAGGAAGAATATACAGAGGAAAAAGAAGAAGAAGAAGAAGAAGAAGAGCGGCTGATTGAAAATGCGTTCAGGAATCTTGTACATTTTGATAAGGCATGAATCGAATTCATTACGCTTAAACAATCATTCCCCTCACAAACCCAAAGGGATAAACTTGGTCTCTCTCCCTCCCTCCCTCCCTCCCTCCCTCCCTCCCTCCTTCTCTCTCACCTTTTCTCTCTCTCTCCCTCTCTCCTTCTCTACCTCTCTCCTTTTCTCTCTCTCTCCTCTCTCTTCTCTCTCTCCTCTCTCCCCCCCCTCTCTCTCTGTCTCTCTCTCTCTCTCTCTCTCTCTCTCTCTCTCTCTCTCTCTCTCTCTCTCTCTCTCTCTTTAAGGGTGTGTTAACTTGCTGAGGGACAGAAAATCCAAACTGCGCTGTGGATCCACACTTACCACAGTGTAGTCTGAACCCAGTTTTAAGTGCTGTTCCTGGGAACGAAGAGAGAGAGAGAGAGAGAGAGAGAGAGAGAGAGAGAGAGAGAAATGTGTATCCATAAAACGGAGACTGCCTACCGTCTTCGCGAGTAAAGTTGAAAAACGGAAGCTAAAAGAATAAATAAATTTGGTGGAAATGAAGAAGGTAATGGTTCTTGAGGTCTCGGAGGAAAAGAGCAAGAGGAGGAGGAAGAAGAAAAAGAAGAAGAGGAGGAGGAAAAGAAGAAGGAGGAGGAGGGAACAGCTTTAAGCCAAATTCATTTATTCTTGAGGGAAGTGAAGATGGCTTGGCGAATCACGTGTTCTGGCTCTTTCTGTTTACTTCTTACTTATGCTCAGATACCAAGTCTACTGGTCCACATACCCTTCCTTTTGTGTGGTGACAGATCATTTATTTAAGATATTTGAGTTTCGATGAAGTCTTCGGAGTCTTGTCTTCTGTGGACCAATCTGGTGGTTGTTGGCGGTTGTCTGATGGCCGCGGATATCATGGAAGATAGACTTGGGGCAACGGATTGATTCAGTCTGAAAGTGACACTGATAAAGGTAGCTAATCTAGGTGGTGTACCCCGAATAGTACATGGTAGAATAAATAAATGGATATATAAGTAGATAAACAGATATATAAAGTTTTTAGATATCTTTGTTGTGAAAAAATATGTATTTAGAATACTACAACTGAAATCAGACCAAAACGACAGACTAGTTTCTATGGTGGGGGAAAAAAAAATCAGGGTGAAGCTAATTCACCACCTTAAGAGTGATCCAACCCCCTTTACGAGTGATCCAACCTCATTAGAACGAATCCAAACACCCTTCTCCTTCTCCTCTTCCTCCTTTTCGTCCTAGTACTTATACTTATGCTCATCTTCCTCGGCCTCCCTCCTCATCCTGCCTCCTTGTTCTCCCTCTTCGTTCTCCCTCCTCATTATCCCTCCTCACTCTCCCTCCGTATCCTCCCTCCTCATCCTCTTTTTCCAGCTCATGTTCCTCCCGTTATTATTCCTCCTCTTCTTCCACACATTCTCTTCCTCCTCCTCCTCCTCCTCTTCGACCTCATCCTCTTCATCCTCCTCCTCCACCTGCTCTTCCTCGTCTTCCTCCTCACACGCTCACCCTCCTCCTTTTCCACCTCTTCCACCTCTTTCTCTTCCCTCTCACCATCTCCCTTCTCAACTCACCCTCCTTCTGTATTTCTTAGTCTTCTTTATGCGAAATATCTGTCGGATGTATCATACTGAGCAGATCTTCATTTTGACAATCGGGAAGAAAAAGTGGCGTGTATCTGTCTGTCTGTCTGCCTGTGTTTGTTTAAAAATGGTTAGAAAGACGAATTGTCTTCGTTGCGTTGACGTCATTCGGAAAAAGAAAGTAACGAAGGATTCATAATGTAGCAGGTTGTCTCGACTCAAAGAAACTAAAATCTTATGATGTTTTGAGTAAAAACCAAACGCCAACCTAGCGAAGGATTTTGAGATAGTCTAAACGTTTTCAGGAGGAAGAGGAGGAGGAAAAGGAAGAACAGTAGGAGGAGGTGATGAATATTGGAGGGTAATGGGGAAATGGATACTGAAGATGGAAGGAAGGAGGAGGAGGAAGATGAGGAGGTTTGATTTGTGGTTGATAGTGGTGAAATGGGAGTTGGTGATTTGGAGGAGGAAGAAGAAGAAGAAGAAGAAGAAGAAAAGAAGAAGTAGGTGTTAGTGAACGGGATAGTAGTATTAGTTGTGTTAGTAGTGGTAGCAATAGTAGTTTAGGGTCGAATTGTCACGTCAGGAGGCTGTTATCTGTGTTCGAGCTTGTCACCTGTGCCCTTTGTACTAGGGATGCGAACGCGGGTCATCGTCGTGCGAGTTACAAGAGCAACCAACCCGCCACTTGACACGCTACGAAAATGGAGGAGGTTGTGGTGGTGGTGCACAGTAAGTGACCTTGAGAGCCAACAGAACTCGTAGACGGTAATGTTTTGGGCCGAACCAGGAGGAAGGACCTGAAGAATGGGGAGGACCAACTTCGATGGTTCTCCGAAGTGGTCTTGAATGACAAGAGCGGAGAGACCAAGATGGAGGACGAGAAGCTGGTGTGTGTGTGTGCGTGTGTGTGTGTGTGTGTGAGAGAGAGAGAGTACTAGTATGAAAAGGAACAAGAGTAGGAGGAAGAGGAAAAGAAAGAGCTCTAGGGGTTAGGATCCTTTCTGGTGAGGTTGGATCCCTCTTAAAGGGGGTTGGATTCTATTTAAAGGATTCGGATATTTTATAAGGAATCCAATCCCATTAAGAGGGATCAAACCCATCCAAGAGGATCGAACCCTATTAAGAATTATCAAATCCCATTTTAGATGTGTGTGTGTGTGTGTGTGTGTGTGTGTGTGTGTGTGTGTGTGTGTGTGTGTGTGTATACTGAGCTGTGATATATAGGAATAGAGCTACGCATGTGGGATCCTGTCTCTGGCTTCATCAATCAAAATTGTCATTGAATGTGTGTGTGTGTGTGTGTGCGCGTGCGCGTGCGCGTGCGTGCGCGTGATTCCAGAGAAGGGGGAAGTAGAACCCCGATGGAAAGGTGGAGGATGGATGGAGAAGAGCTTGGAAAACGGAGAGAGAGCGAGCGATAGAAGGGGAAAAGAATAAAAAACGTTAAGGAATGAGAGAGAAGGGACTTGCTGGAAAAGAGTGAAGGAGTGTTTGAATGAGAGGAGGATGTATCTTGGAGGGTGAGGGAGTGGAAATGGAGTGCAAGCGGGGGAGGGGGGTATTGATGGATTACGATGGACAGGGAGAAAGGGAGGGGGATGGGAGAGCGATGGATGGAGTGAAGGATGATAGGGAAGAAGGGAGAGAGAGAGACCATGAGCAATTTGAGATGTAAGGGGACATTTTCCATTACACGAATGAAATTACCTGGGCTTAACCAGAATGATGTCTCTAGTGTGGTCTTCCAAGGCCTGCAGGGCGGTGGAACGCTTTATAGATATTTTTATGTCTAATCGACTCACCCCGTCCGTATTGCCAGGTAGTTACCTTTTTTTAGTGTGCCGTCAGGCGATTTTATTCAAGTCCGTGTGCCACCTTCGGGGTCATGACCTCAGGTAGGGTGCCAGTGGGCGGGGTCATCGACTCTGGCACTGTTTCAAACCAGCTGTCGTGCCAGATGATGATTTTTTTTTTTTTTTTTTTTGGGGGGGAGGGGGGTCAGGTGAGTTTGATCATGTTGTTTTTGCAGTTATTATTGTGGATCTATGCAGTAATTCACACCATGGCCAAGGTCATGAGAAATAGGTTGTTACAGTATTTGCGTATGTGATTGTGTCCGTGTATGTACTTCCAATTACACACATACATATTCCCATTGCAGACATTCACGTGAAACCACTAGGTTACACACACACATACACGCACGCACACACACACACACACACACACACACACACACACACACACACACACACAAAGGCTATACGTTATATATGTGGTAATATGTAATACAGATTTGTGATTTCATTACTGTGCTCATGATAGAATGGGCCTTCTTGTCATTAATTAAAGTACAAGATGTCTAAGATTCGAAAATGACCTTTGTACTAACGAGATAGTTAATGTTGACAAAAGCGCGCGCGCGCGCGCGTGTGTGTGTGTGTGTGTAAACGCGTAGTACAAGGGAAGGCAATTTTTGTGACACGTGGATGTGTTGTTATCTAAATTGTTCTTAACTGATTGTTCTCATCCAGTTGTTCATTACCGAATGTGCAACAGTGAAGGGTATTCGTTGGGTGCCCTCCTTCGTTTTGAACTTAGGAATACTCTGGACCCGCACCTCTTCTAGTTTATTCCATGTCTCTTGCTTAGTTTAGTAGTCCGAAATTTCGAGGCTCGCTGGATCGTGTGTGTGTGTTTGAGAGAGAGTGATTCACCATGGTGTTTGATCACGTGTTGGCCTTTTGATCGACAGCAATTATCCTCCTGGATGATAGCTCAGAGATCATATATGACCGATCTATGGGTAATGTTGTGACCTTACATACACACACCCCTAACTCCCCGCCCACGAGAATTGGAGTAACGGCTCGTAGTGCAGCGGTACTGAAATTACTTCAGTCCTGGGCGGGTTCGAACGACCCCTAGAGTAGCGGTTGCGAACGCTACCACTGCGCCGTCGAGCCGTGTGTGTATGTGTGTGAGTGAGTGAGTGTATCACTTCCATCTCCCTCTACCACCACTTTCTCCAACAACACTTGACATACCTAAGCTCTTCAGACGCTTGACATCCTCTCTCTCTCTCTCTCTCTCTCTCTCTCTCTCTCTCTCTCTCTCTCTCTCTCTCTCTCTCTCTCTCTCTCTCTCTCTCTCTCTCTCTCTCTCTCTCTTTCTCTCTGCGGTAAATGCATTTGTTGATAGGGTGTGGGTGAGCCTAAGTATTCTGTATACAAACAATTATGGATAAGGTTAGGCATGGTTATGCTAATTGTGACAGGAGGACTTGGCTCCTGCCACTATTAACGCATACATACATATAGAAATACATACATGATACACACACACAAATGCATTCATAATTATTTCCTTAGTTGAAGTAAATCGTCAGGCGATCTCATGAGGAAGGTGTGGAGATAGATTTCCCATTTGATTATTATTTTATCTTGTCCCAACCGAAGAAAAAATATAGAATAAGATAGAATAGATAAAATCGTCTTATTATTGAACAGAACAAAGTGGGGGAGAAGTCACAATAGTTTTAAGGACTATAGTCCGAATTTGTAGGCGTAAATTATTTAGACAGATGTCTCCATCTGTCAGTCCCCTTCCACTCAGCTGGTTGGAAATCGCTTCCGGGGATCTAGGTGGTGTGATTTGTCTTTGGAATCACCGCAGCATCACATTTTGTTGAGTCTGAGCTCTCCACAGCTGAATGGAAGAGTCTGGTGTCAATGAAATTCGTGTCTATGAAGTTAGAAAGTGGTTTGGTAGGTCGGTGCGTGTGACCACCGAAAGGTTGAGTCGATGTTCCTTTGTTTGCTCTTGCTTCGGGCCGAGAAAGTTTCGAGTGAAGGTTCGACAAAGTGACTTCTTTCCTCCTAAGTTGTTTTGTTCCAACTAATGCCTGGTGATTCTACGGTGTCAAGGTGTGGTAAAATGGGGCCACTGATCGAGCATCATCCCGCTTTTGGCCCCAGGTCAAGTATTACCCCACTGTGGCACTAAATCGAGCATAACTACGCTTGGTTTGGCCACAGATCGAGCATAACCTCGCCTTGGCCCGAGGTCACCTAGCAGATGAATAGAGTCCATTGATATTAGCGTAAGCATAAAATTCATTAAACACGTCACCGTTGAAGGTGTAATTCACACACACACACACACACACACACACACACACACGCACACGCACACACGTGTGTATATTCTTCCACACACACTTGAAAGTTCATTACACGAGTTTGCACTTGAGGAGGATTTGAGACGCTGTTTCGTAAGAAGTTAATTTCGATAAGGACGTCCTTGTGTTAAGGATAGAATTCTTTCTCAGTGGGTCCCGTACTTACGTCAGAGCCATTCCTCTAACCCTAACCTAAGGTAACCTAACCTAATCTAATCAAACGTAAGCTAACCTAACCTGACTTTACCTAACATTAACTTAATGTAATCAATCTTAATCTAACCTAGCGTAACCTAACCTAACCTAATCTGAACTTAGTGTAATATAACGCAGTCTAATTTAACCTAACTTAGCGTAACCTAATCTAATCTAATCTAACTTAACCTAACCTGGTTTAACCTAACTTAACCTAACCTAACCAAATCAAACTTAATCAAACTTAACAGCGTAACATAACCTAACCTAACCTAGCGTAACCTAACTTAGCGTAATCTTACCCAACCTGACCCTTAACGCTCTACCAAAAGTCATCGTGACCCGTGGAATGCACGTCTTTCCTGGGGCCAATTAGGAGGGACGAAACAGAAGTTTGCAGGAGTAGCGTGGTAGAAGTGAGAAGCATTTGGTGATTTGAGGGTTGTTTTTGTACACCAATCATCGTCGGTAACACCAAGCATCACTGTCGTTATCAGTAATAGTAATTATCTGAAGGTTAACTATCATTATTATCATTATTATTATTATTGATTATTTTTCTTTTTATTTATTTATTTATTTATTTATTCTTAAGAGGCTAATGAGGTGCGTGATGATATGTTACATAATCGTAGCATTGAGGTCACGATGAACTTGCCTCCTCTTTGACAGTCACTGACACTTGTCTAGAGAACGACGACGAGGGGCTGTGCGTCGCGTCGCGTCGTGCACTTCCCGAACCGCCGCCATCACCCCGGGAACCCGGGCAGCTCCTGATCTGAAACGAATAAAAAACAAAAATCTTCTGACGCCAGCCTCAATAATTTTTGTTTTTCTCTCCATTGGGACATTTCCCCTCACGCCTCCTTACCCTTTTCCCTCCTCTTTCCTTCCTTCCCCTCCCTCTTATGTCTTCCTTCCTCCTTATTCCCTTCCCCTCCTCCCTGCCCCTCCTCTCTTCCCCTGACTCCCTCTCTCTCCTTCCTATTCTCTCCTCCCTTCCCCTTCTCTCTCCTCCCTTCCCCTCCTCTCTCCTCCCTTCCCCTCCTCTCTCCTCCCTTCCCTTCCTCCCTCCATCTTCCCTCCCTCCTCCATCCCCATCCTGGTGTAGCACGTTTGTTTCAGCCTCGCATCGCAGTACATTGGCCCCGATTCGAATCCAGCTGTTCTAGACGGCTATAACCTACCCAGGCACTCCAAACACTTTGGGTGAAGGTGACTGATGTGAGCCTTGGGGTGTACTGGTCTCTCTCTCTCTCTCTCTCTCTCTCTCTCTCTCTCTCTCTCTGCATATATATATATATATATATATATGTATATATATATATATATATATATATATATATTATATATATATATATACACCCTCCCTCCTAACGTGAAACAACTATCATTGTATTGTCAGGGGGAGTGACAACAACCAATCCAAGGTCACGGGCGCAATGAACAGGTAACTTCCAGAACCTCCCCCTAAGTGGCTTGGGTGAGAACTCCTTTTTTTTCGAGTGGAGTAACAGGTAGTTAGGAGTTGATTCCAGGAAGCACGCGTCTACGGCCGAAACCGCCACCTTCTCCCTCAGTGCTTTGGGAGCCGTTATGCGTCACAGGTGTCTGTAGTACGCATAGGATTGAACTTGGGAATCGTTGGTCAAACAGTGACTTTGTTACTTGAGAAGTTTGTCTCATTATTTACTATTGTTTGTTCATTTATTTATTTGTCTATGTGGTTTGTGTATTTGTTTATTTAATCATTATTCGTTTGAATGGTTTTTGCTTTCTGTCCCAGGCTTTTTTTTATGGAACAAAATGATTGTTATAAATTTTCACCCTTGTATCACATTTCTAGTGATAATGTAGAAAATAAATACATGGAAGTCTGAATACCTGTAATGGATAAAGAGAAAAGTGTAGATTCAACGTGTAATTTGTAGAAATGGAATATATATATATGTATATATATATATATATATATATATATATATATATATATATATATATATATATACACACACAGATGTGTGTGTATGCTATATGCATGAATACGTACATGTATACATCCATACATTCATACAATACATACATGCATGCATGCATACATGAGCCTTACCAACCAGGAAGGTCATGTTGGAATGTAAATGACTTGTTCAGCACCCGAGGATTTGGTCGGAAAAAATCTCGCGGAAGCGTCACTCACCTGCACACAAAATTGGAACAGGAAAGGGAAAAAAGAAAAAAAAGGGAAAAAAGGGAGGGAGAGGAAAGTGTTACCGCCCGTGCCCCCCCCCCCAGCAGTGCTCAACCCTCATCCTCCTCACCCCCACTCTTCCCTCCTTCCCCCCCCTTCCACCCAGATCCACCCCCGCCCACCCATCAACCCATCACGGTAGAGATGCCATTCATGAAGCAAAATCAAGCTCGCCCACGCCCTGCAGCTCACAATGACAAACTTCCGGTCTGTGACGTCACGACCCCTCCCCTCCCCCTTCCCCCCACCCCTGGGTCCGATCGCTCGTCGCTTCTCCCCTCTTTCTCTCCTCATGGGGAGGCGAAGTGCGTCTGGGTGGGGGACGTGGGACCTCCCAGGCGTCACGGGGAATCAGCGTCTGGCGTCGACATGGACCAACAGGTCGTCTGATGGGTTTGGAATGTCGTTAACGGGTGTTGGTGTCACTATCATCCCTTATCATTAGCGTCATGTAAACTTTACTATTCTCTTCGTGATCATCATCAGCATGACAATC
The DNA here is from genome assembly GCF_046742065.1 of Oratosquilla oratoria. NCBI lineage: Eukaryota > Metazoa > Arthropoda > Malacostraca > Stomatopoda > Squillidae > Oratosquilla > Oratosquilla oratoria. The sequence continues at coordinate 45,021,261 of NC_134805.1, read as the reverse complement.
ATCACTTACCAACATCATAATTACACCATCATCCATCATCATCATCATCATCATCATCATCATCGTTGTATGCACTGTATTTACGTTCATCAAAATCTAAAGTCTCCACATAAATTTATCGGAAATCCATGAGTCGACATGACGTCATAACGCCGTCAAGATTTTTATATTTCAAATTCGCTAAGTCTTCATCACTTTTACAAACGACAAAACCACATTTTAAATCCACGCCACTACATTGGGCAAAAGTGGAAAATATCACCTGTAGTCATTATCAGCGACAAGATGTCATTAAATTAATGAAGCAGTTTCATTTTTGTGACGATTCAATTTCAGGAAAGTGCGCTTATAGTCTTGGCACAATAATGCCCAAAAGAAATGAAATTGTATCCATTTGTTTTGAAAGAGACTTAAGCACCACAGATCGATTATCAATATCTCACATCTTGCTGTTACGTCATGTCGTTTGGTGTCTACGTCATGTCGTTCTTGGTACGTCACCCTTATATTTCGTCGACCTTACACACAATATATCTTTTATTTATTTTTTTTCTATCTCCCGGCAAAGGTTGGTTTGTGCCGATGCAGTGGAATAACGATTTTATTTTCACTTTATTTAAATACTTATTCATTTATTGATCTATTTTACCTTTTTCTTGCGGTAAAATCGTAAATCATAGATATTCGTTTTTCCATCATATGAACATGGTTAGTCGTTAAAAGTTAGTTTCGTTATTCAACTGTAGAAAATGAAAACCACAGTTGCCCTGGTATCACAGAGCGTGGTTTACAGTCTGTAATGACAACTCGAAAATGCATTGTAGCAATGCAGTAAACTATGAAATGGAAAGGAAAATGTTTTTGACAACTAGAAAATATATCTACTAGATACTCGCATCCCTAGGGAGCTTGGCCAGCTCCCGGGGGCTCAACAACCTTACTTTACTCTGGTTTTACGCTGAATATATCACTCACCATCAGAACAAGTAGCTCCCCATGCGAAGGATTTGTAAATATAACTTTTATTAAGTTTGTTTTATAAGGTAAATCTCAAACAGTTGTTTAATTTTCAATTCAAAATTATTATGTGGTCAACTTCTCTACAAATAATGTAACACAGTTCACATGTACTTCTACTTTAGAACAAAAAGAAGCTGATGTTGGGCGCACATGACACTCCGCTACCCCGAGATCTCCGGCATTCGATCATTTTGTGCCTCGATCCAGACAGACTTCCTGTCGTTATAATAGGCATTTTTGTCAGGCTTGTAAATGCGTGTATATGCACACCCTCCCATCCCTCCCCTCCTCTCTCCTCCTTTCCCACTCCCCCTTCCTCTTCACTTCCCCCGCTTAATCTCCATTTTTTCACCCAATTCCCTCCTCTCTCTCTCTCTCTCTCTCTCTCTCTCTCTCTCTCTCTCTCTCTCTCTCTCTCTCATTTTATCATCTGAGGCTTCGCAACTATTCATGAAATATATATTTACATTAATTAACCCAATCTTACATTTTTAGAACAATCTTTATTGGCACCGTATCTTTAGATAATGATGGCTTGTTGGTAGGAACATGTGAACGCAGGCAAGGAGTGGAGACTGACAACAAACACAGGTGGCTCAGACAGCTGACTGCGAGCAGGCAGGCAGTGTCGGTTGACTGAAGTCTTTAGGGGGAAGTGAGGGGAGGAGGAGGAGAGGCGGATAAACTGGTCTGGTGGTGTCACTGTTGTTTGTTTAATAAGTCGTAAGGATTGATTGTTATTGTTTCTGAAGTATTGTTTGTCTTTTTGTGTTGTTTGTTATTGTTACACGCCTACGCGCGCGCACACACACACACACACACACACACACACACACACACACACACACACACACACACAAATTGAAAAATAGTTACTGGGTTGAAAATAATGATTCCATAGTAAAGCGTTTTCCAATTACGTTTGGAAAACATGACAAATGCGAACAAATGCAAAATAAAAAGTGAATCTCTTCTCTCTCTCTTTCTCTTTCTCGCTCTTTCCCATGCTCTTTCACGCACACAGTCAAATATCACAGAAAATGCTAGTAGACATATCGTTTTCTGTGTCTTATCGAATTGGATGTTGCATTCTGACGATACAGAGAATCTTTTTCGATTGAGCCGTTGCTGGAGTGAGATTGTTTCATGGAGTGGATCTCCAAGAGGTCGATCCTCGTAACATTTGAGATAACATTGAGATTGGTTCGATTTAATCTTTTTCTTTCTTTGTCCACAAAGGGCAACACCTCTTTCGCAGGGTGCGAGTTTTGGGGGTTAGAGAATGAGGTAAAAAGGTTACTGAGGGTGGGAGTAGGGGAGAGGAGATGTGAAATAGAGAGGGGTTTAGAAATTCATTAGCCAATTGATGGTGTGTGTCACTTTTTAGTCTGCTCGGGTTATAGCTAGTGCACTCGCGCGCGCGCACACACACAATCTTTTCACTGTCATAGTTATAATTTCATAATTTTGTAGGCTGTATATTTTCAGCAGTAATGCTCCTATACCCAATAAACCGTATATCATTATTATTATTATTATTATTATTATTATCACATACGTCCACACACACGTACATACATACACACACACACACACACACACACACACACACACACACACACACACACACACACACACACACACACAAACCTCCTCAGTAATACACAGCAAGGGAAAGACACAATCTTAATCGCATAATATTCTGTTGAAAGTCAGGGACCCTCAGCGAAATGGGGCACCATTTGTGTTTCCGGAGACAGCATGATGTGGAAGGATGTAGAGTTAATCATGGGTGGGAGTGTCATAATTCACGGTAGATGGCATTAGGATTTGGGTTTTATGATATGCTGTTAGCAGACGTTGTATGTGTTAGTATAAATTGTTATTACATGATATTTTGTTGTTATTGATGCAGTATATCATTGTTGTCACATCAGTCAGCAGTGAGGTTGGGCCGATGTAGTAAAAAAGAGAATTTCAATTTACCTAACATATCATTGAACTACCGTTGAAATGCTGAAATCAGTGAAAAAAAAATGTCACCCCACCAACCCCTCCCGTTAGGACTCGATCGAAGGACTGATATCAAAGACCTTGCTTCCTGCGATGTGACAGAAGAGATGGTACATCAGTCAATTAAAATGATAACAAAAAATAAAATGAATAAATAAAAAATGAATTGATAGATAAATAAATAAATAAGAAAATAAAAATCCAGTTGCATCTCCCACAAGGTTGCATCTCGTTCTCAGACTCCTCATTTGTGTCTGCGTTTTCCGTTGTCTCCTCCTGAGCCATACGTACCCCATCCATTACGCTCATCGACCTCTGAAACATGAGTCATGATCACTGTCTTTGCCTGCCAGCTTCGCCGGTAATTATATGCATGCCGACCTGGGCCTCGAACTTGGGTGGAAGTCCTTACAGACGGAAGTGACGTCATGACGTTGTGTGTTAACGGTAACTTGTTTTCTTGTTGTGTCTCTGTGTTTGTGTGTATGCGTGTGTTTATAAGTTGAATAGAGATTTCGATTGACTCGTATTTATTTATTTATGATTTGTTTCATTGTCATTCCAAATACAGAAAAATAACTACTTTCTTGTGCGGCTGTACGTATTTGTGTATAAATGCCTGTGTAGTGTGTTTTGACCGTGTGCCGGTGTGTAATTACGAGTGTGTGTGCAAAATGAGGAACAGAATTTCTTCCTTAGTTTGAATGCGTCCATGCGTACCAACGACAGCATGGCGACAAGTCCTTACACACGCAAGCTGATAGCAAGTACAATAAATGTAGAAAAAAAAACAGAAGGAGGTCAAATCGAGACAGCGATGCTCATAAGCTTTCAAAAATCGTCTGTCGATTGCTAGACCAGGGAAGTTAATAACAGTCAATCAGTCAATCATTCAGTCAGTCGAACATGCGGAATCCACTCTAACAAACAGGCTATATTACTGCATCAGTTTGCCTGTGCATCCGGAGTTTACCCAAACTAAATTGACTGACTGATTGATGGATTGAAGGAATAGCAGAAATTGTGAAATTATATGAATGAATATGCAGGAAGTAATGAACTTTGAAATGATAGACATTAGTAGAGAATGGGCGATGCTAAGGTGTTGACGGGAAAACTTGTAAGCGACATGACGTAGATAGTTGTACGACACCGCCCAAAATGCTCGACAGCCTAGGTAGCGCTACTAAGGTATAATGTATTTCATATTACAGAAAACATCAGTTTATAGTTCCGTCCTTTGTCATTCTAAGCTAATTATAATTATGATAATAGAAATTATAATAGTAATGATAATAAACATGAAAACGCTGACAAAATACATCAAATCATCAATCGGCTTGGCAAAGGTATTTATCGAAATTGCCATATGTCGTCATACCCTTTCAGCTGAATAAAATTGCCTGGAGTTAGCCAGAATAAAATAATATATGCGCGTCACTTGTTGAAAGGGGTTAGGCAAACATTATTGATTACCTAGAAGGCCTTCATCCAGTGCCCCTGAAAACCGTTATCAGTATTCAAATATTCGTATGCCTAGTGGGTTTAATAAATATTGTGTGGTGGTGGTGGTAGTGGTGGTGAGCTGCTTTAATATCGTTTGGCATATTGGTTATGTCGGCATGTCAAATTTAAATTCAGGTTTTATGCATATAAAAGTGTGTATGTGTGTGTGCGCGTGTGTGCCTTTTACCTATGGCGGTTGAATCAGGATATATTTTAAAATTACACTTGAAACTGACATATGGCGGAAACAATTTCCTCGTTTAGGACACTCATAATAGTTTAATTCTTCATTGAGTTTAAACAGGAAATTATTGTCTGTTTTAATCGGTCCGTTCCAGAAAACGTTATGACGTCATGTCGCTAGAAGAGCGAGCGAGTGTTAGTACATTTGATACACAAGGGAATTCATGAATTGGATATGTAGAAGAAATGGGAAGGCGAAGAAAGATTCTTATATGATCATTTACGATTTTCTTATTTTCCTGCCTAATTTTCATGAACCGGACTTGGGGTGCGGTGTGGTGGAACTGCTTGGTCTGTCGTCTTCTTTCCTAAAAGTTTTCTCATAATTTCTTTCCTCGTGGGGCGGAGGGGGTGATTAAGTAAAGTTTTTGTGAGCTGCAGGTGCGTACGTGCCCTGGACGTGGGCTTGCACTGTACATATTCTCTCTTTATCTCTCTCTCTCTCTCTCTCACACACACACACACACACACACACTCTCTCTCTCTCTCTCTCTCTCTCTCTCTCTCTCTCTCTCTCTCTCTCTCACACACACACACACACACACACACACACACACACTCTCTCCCTCTCTCCCTGCATTGACTGGTTTTATGTATCTGATATTTTTGTGGATTCATCTCAGCTCAAAAAAGAATGCTGATTACGTTTAACTTGTACCATCTCTTCGTTGTTCTCATCCTTTAAACTTTCCTTTACTACTTCGGGGCGATATTGCCCCTAAGGAAAGAAGCGCTGGTTTACTGGTGACAGAATGCAATGCAGTATGTCTGTGTATGTACATCGTTGTCGTAGTCATTCGTCTCATTGCCTTCACCATCGTCGTCTTCGTCGCCGTCGTCATTTCAAGAATTCATCTCTGAAATACATATAATTCCTGCTTGTAACTGTGAGGATGGATCGTGTTTCCAGCATTCTGGACATCGTGGTGGATCACTAATTGAGCGTATCCAGCAACCTGGTGGCATTCCAGTCCATCTCGCCCTGTCACCGGGACCGCCCTGCCTGGATTCTGATGGCGACAGTGGGAGTGTATTAAGTTAGCGCAGTGACGTAAATTGCGAAAATATTCTGTTCTGCTTGGGACTAAGTGGTTTTGTTCTGCTCGGGGGCATAACCTTAACGGAATAGGGTCTTGATAAAGGTCCACAAATCGAACATTGTTCCATCACTTATATGATCAAGAAATTGGTTGGTCCGCATATTCCATAACAGGATAATGATCGATCGAGATTTCTTTTTGGAAAGGATCCGCAAGTTTGGCAATGAGCCGGAACTTATGAGGTCCGCAATTTTCATTGGTTCACAACTCATTGCTGAACTACATCACCGTCTTGTCTTGTCGGAGTTCATGGAGGAACTATTTTATTGAAAGAGTGAATATCGAGGAAAACGTTGTGTTCAAACCCTCGCACGATGAAGATGTTTAAAATATCTCGGACAGTTTCAGTTTTTTTTTTCGAATTTAAAGGGTTTCGCACAAGGGATTCTACCCCTTCCTTCCGAGTTGCCAATTTGTCTTCAAGATGTGTGTAACACGTCACATGAAGACTTTCTATAATACTGATTCCAAGTGACGTGACAGGGTTGACACAATCATACGAGTCGGGGAAGATGTTGGGAGAGGCCTTCGTTCTGCAGTGGATTTGGAATGGGTGATAGCAGGACCTGTATGGGCAAAAAAAAATCCAGAGTTGAAGTTGGGCTCACTTGAATAGTAATAATCCTTCTTCTTCTTCTTCTTCTTCTTCTTCTTCTTCTTCTTCTTTTTCTTCTTCTTGGACCTGAACATAGCGAGTGACAGTGTCCGCGTTGTCTGTTCAAGTATCGATATTTGATCCACGTGCCTGAGACGTTCTACGAGAATGCCAGAGTTCACTGTGTGTGTGTGTGTACAAAGTGTCACTGTTACGATTACTTCGTGTGTATCAATTAACCCTCAAGAGTAATTAAAATTGGAACATTTTTCGTGTCTGCGAGTGCACATGCCTGACTCGTTACTTTACTTCCTTGCAGAAATGGACGCAAACGTTAATCTGGTGTGATCGGTTTTATAAGGATAAACTGTGTTTGAGTGTATAGCTATGACACAGTAGGGGTCCCTTGTAAACTTGTTCACATGTACGCAAATGACAAAACGGTGGTCCTATTTACATCGACTTCAGTTAGAATTCATGGTCATGTTTGCCCGAGAAAGAGGATTTGGCTCTCAATGGACGAATGGTTCAAAGGTATTCGTGTGATTTCAAAGGAATTCGTGTGATTCTCAAGGCGCAGTCATTTCAACGACCGAAACATTGTGAACACTATTTCCTCATTTGATGCACTCTCATGTTCTTGGACCACGTGCCGAATTCGTTGTCAAGCATTACCCTCCCAAGTGAAAGATCAAGAGTTCATGATAAACCGATCTATGAAATCTTCAAGGGCAACAGGTTTCAAACTAGGGCCCATAATCCCCATGGGGACTCGAGAAATTTACTAACCGGGGCCTTGACCAGGAACTAGTAGTATTTAGTGGAAATCCAACGATTCTATTCAGCGTTGAAGTGGTCTTTCCAGTGGGCTAGAGAACAGAAATGCACAAATCCAGGGTATACGATCCACAGTACACACGCACACACACACGAACACACGCACACACACACGCACGAACACACCCACACACACACGAACACACGCACACACACACGAACACACGCACACACACACACACACACACACGCACGCGCGCGCGCGCGCCACTCCATATCGTACGTTCGACACTGTTTAATATATAATTGGTACCCCGTTCCTCGCAATCCGGTGCAGGGAACCCAAGACGTAGCGCATCTGCGCGTGTTGCCCGGAAAGTTGATTAACCTCATTTCATTCCTGACACGATGGGTTATTGCGCCTTGTCCGGGTTTGGGAATCTCATGACTTTATTATCGATTCCTTCAATACGGGTGACGTTCTTTGTTGGTTTTATTCTGGCTAAGGATCGACTGTTTTCCTCGGCTGATGAGGACACGGTGGTCGGGATGGTCGTGGTCCTTCTTAAAAAAAAGAGGCTGTTTCGATCGAAACCCCCTCAGACTTGTTTCACACGTATCGACTTTTCACCGTGCGCCGTTCGCGACGCGACGTCGTGCTCTCAAACAACCATGACTGTCTATGGACGCTCTCAGACATCACGACCACGTGCGAAAGCGTCCATAGACACCCATGGTTATTTTAGAGCACGACGTCGTGTCGCGCAAGGCGAAAAGTCGATACGTGTGAAACGAGCCATATGGCCCTTAACCAGAACGAAATAGAAAAAGTACACCACATTGAAGGGGTGAAAATAACTTTATGATGGGAGGGAAATGAGAGGCAAGGTTCGAATTTTTTGTTCGAATCTTATGAACGCAGACAAATATAACACCTTCATTGGTGTTATATACTGCATACATTTTTTATGTATGCGCCAGATGATTTGATTAAAACCTGGCACAACCCACGAGGAAATAAAATGGAAAAACTCGCAAAGAAATTTAATCTAACTGAAGCCATATGACCTGATTCAGAAAGGTGATCCCCGTTGGAACAAGTCATATATATATATATTTTTCCACAAATAAAAGAAAACGGGGTGGGGGAGCTTTGACTGAATGGGGTTTCGTTGCGCCCTTTGCTGCATGCGGCCTGCTGAAGGTCTAGGCCAGGACGTCGCCGCTAATAGGTCTGTGTCTCCAAAGACTATGACGTCACTTCCTTCGTGGCCTTCCGAGATGAGGAGGACGAGGGCAGGAAGACAAAAGGCGAAATAATTGGCGGAAAGTTAATTTCCCGACCTGAGGAAGAGAAGGAAGAGGAGGAGGAGGAGGAGGAAGAGAGGTATGACCTGTAGGTGGCGACATCTCCTGAAGGAGACACCCAGATCAAGTTTACACCTGAGGTTTCCGTTTTGCTTTTCGGGTTGCGGTCGAAGCCGCCGTTCCTGTGAAAGGTGGAAACTAGAGTGTTCATCAATAACCTTGTAAGTATTTTCCGTCTTCCAGTCGGGGAAAAAAAATATTAATTTTATTTGAGGATGTATAGATCATCCCATGACGAAAACTTTGTCTCTCTCCAGATCTGCCTATGCACCCATTCCTCTACTTGCGTCTGACTCAGATTATTCTTAAAAAGAAAAAAAAAAAAAAAAAAAATCCCTAAGATTTTAATTCCCCTGAGTGGCGCACATGAGCATACTATACATTCTCATGATACTTATTTTGATAAATATGTGTGCCTAAGAAAGATTAAGCTTGTTATGATTAATGTTGTATTCGTTGCGCGGCCACCACCTCTGTCTCTGCGTCACCCCCTATTTTCGATTTACGATTGTTTCGACTTACGAACAACCCCGACGTAAGTCGAGGCGTACTTGTACACAAAAAAGGGAAGTAGCTAGCCAAGGCATACGTCCATCCCCACCCTTAGCTTCTTGTGGATGAAGGGTCATCCACATGTGGTGGTGGGCGGCGGGGGGGGGGGCTGGAGAAGACTTAAACGAAAACTTTTAAGAGAGAGACAAGCGTGTAGTTCTCGATAACTACTGAAGCAGGAGAAAATGATGAGGGTAGTCGGGTCAAGTAATTGGGGGAAAATGAAGAACGACTTGTTCGTGACGTGTGGAAGAAAACCAAAACCGAAAAGGAGGGTTACAGTGCGTGAACCCCCCCCCCCCCTTTCTTCATCGTCTTCTTTTTCTTCTTCTTCTTCTTCATTCGAATCTATGGTGTGGCCTAATTATTTCTTTTCCAATTTATATATATATATATATTTTTTATATTTTAATTTCAAAGCCATTTTTTATATTTGATGTAATCAGAAAGTTTAATATGGTGTATAAGATTATGTCTTCCGTCTTCATTTATTCTCTAGTTCTTCATCTGTCTCCTTTGTGTATATTCTGTTTTTTATATGTTCTTTTATTTTCGATATTTCCTCAGCCCTCCTTGGTGTATATCATGTCTTGTATAGGTTCTTTTATTCTCTTTATTTCCTCTCGCCTCCAAAAATTACCGTGAAATGAGTTTTGCTCGTAAAAACGGAATGTGGCGCTCGTATGGCCTGGAACACCAACCTGGAGAAGCTTTCATCGATGTAGAGGCGATAAGACGCGAAGAGCGGTCACAGGGTACTAAGGACGAGTAAATCAGGCCCTCGAGAAGGGCGGCCTTGGTAACAAAGGCACCGAAAACTGTCGTGTAATAAATCTGCCACGAATGAATAAACGAAGACTTTGCTTCTCTTGCTGAGGTTAACAAAGAGTTATTTTTTTTTTACGTTTGAGTGTGAAATAAGACACTGTTTTATGAAAATATATGTTAGCAAAAATTGTTTTCCAATGTATATACCAACAGACCCTTAACGTAATATGTACTTCACATATTCACTACAAACTTGATACCAAATCAGATTTAGCCACAAAGGCTGCACCGTCCCCGAGGGTCACCCCGATGGTCCTGCAGTGGACAAGGCCATCAGTCACCGGTTCATTGCATTACCCTCGAAGAAGACTTCGTGAAATATTAAAAGTTGAACAGCCCACGTCCTCGGAACGACGTTGGGTTCCATTTTAATGACTTTGTTTTGTTCATGGAAGGCTGCCATTGTGTTCGATTTGAAAAGTGCAAACAGAGCGGAACTGTGAGTCGTTTATCTTCAGGTTCGAAGTGAAATCTCTCGGAAGATCTTGGGTGATTCTGAAGGAGTCTTGACTGCCGTGGCGGGTTAGGGGAGAGAGAGAGATGGAATTAAAACACACTACCTTCTCTCCTCGTATATATTTTTTGTCCAGTTCTTCAGAGAGTGTATCATCATCATCATCATCATCATCATCCATTCGAAGCCCACTACTGGATTTTATTTTCTATTTTTTTCTGTATAGTCGGGTCCATCTGGCTGTCTGATGATAATACAGATATCATCATAATCATCATCATCGTGATGCTTATTCATTCGAGGCCCGCTACTGAAAAAAACCCTCTTCCAACTTTTTCATTACTTGTGATATGTCAGACTTCGCCTCGTCACTCTTGCAAACTTCTCTACTTCCACAAGTCTACGTTTATGATAGATATTGCATGTATTGTTCCTGTTCATGAAGTAGTGTCATTTTCTTCTAATTTTCCAGTGTCACTCACTGTAGCTCAGTTTTGGGCGAATTTATGTGTATAATCCAATCCGATTCTCTTCACGATTTCTTACGAATTGAGTTCAGATTCTCCTGTCCATGGTTTTAGATCCTATATTCTGTGGGAAATTTCTTAGGCGTCTCATGGGTCGGCTTCCGTGCCCTCACCCGTACATCTTCAGCCTCTAACGTCGCCGAAGCCCTCGCCACCCTCCTCCCCCTACCATCTCCCTCATCTCTTGCCGTAGTTTGAGCCTATTACGTGTCCCTCCCTCCCTCTCTCTCTCTCTCCCTCCCTCCCTCTCTACCGGCTCCTCCGTTGTATAACCAAGACATGTTTGTCTTTATCACTGTGACGTGATTAGTGTTTCGTGGATGGCGCCAGGCGATTTTATTCACGTGATGTGCATGATGAGAGATCGGGGGCGAGAGGGGACGGGAGTGAAGCTCAGCATTAACAGGAAACATCCCGGACCCTTCCAAGTGAATAAACTCGCATGGAACATCACGGCACGTGTAGTGGGTTTTGCCGTGTTTAGCCTCCAGTGATGTAATCTCACAATTTGACGTGTTTTCGTGTTTGGCGAGAGCGATGTAACGGGAATCATGAAAACTGTAACACACCAACTTAGGCTGCTATTATGGGTCATCAGCGAAGAGGTGGTGGTGGTGGTGGTGGAGGACGGCGGGGTGGAAGTAGGATAGGAAGAGGAGCATGGGAGGAGTGTGCGTTGAGTATGCGCACACACACACACACACACACACACACACACACACACACACACACACACACACACACACACACACACACACACACACACACACACACACGGGCGCGCATTTTGTGTTTATATGTGTGGTGTGTGTGTTTCCTCCATTATACAAGTAATCTCCAAGCATCCTTCTCCCTTTCCCTCATACTCGTATCTCCCTACCTCCTGTCCACCTCTCCTCCCTCCACTGGCCCTTCCCTCCTTTCCTCCTACTCTGACCTCGTTGAGGCTCACGAGCCTCCTTTTGGGGCCTAACCCCGGCCTCTCGTATCTTCAGCCTCTCCTCACCGCTGACCTCCCAGCCTATAAGTGACCTCATCTTTCTCTTATGATGTCCTTTGGTCGGGGACTCTTGCTGCCACGTCATAACCTCTCCCGATTTCCTACTCTTTCTTTGTCCTCGGTTCCCCTTGGACCTCCTTGCCTCTCTCTCTCTCTCTCTCTCTCTCTCTCTCTCTTCTTCTTCTTCTTGAACTTAGTTGTTTAAAACGCAAAATTTACAGTCGTTGCGTACTCCAGCTATGATCTCGAGATTTGAAAACTTAAAAATCAGCCTTCGTTATTGCATCGTCAAGGTCGTTCTTGTTAAGAGTGCAAATGGAAAGGTGGCTTCCCTTACTTGATTTGAAAGCCGGGATTCCGGGGATTATTGTCATTCTGGTCCCGGGAAGTAAGGGGAAGGGGGGGAGGCGAAGAGGTCCGGGGAAGACACTTGGTACTGACTACCTAGGACAGACCACACGCTCGGACGGGATCTCTCTTTGTGTCAGGGGAAGAAAAGTCTGTAGGAAAATGAAATGATGCTTGTGTA
>NC_134805.1:44996249-45003749 GCF_046742065.1 Oratosquilla oratoria | reverse complement strand
ATATATATATATATATATATATATATATATATATATATATATATATATATACAGTATATATATAATCAAAGCGACAGATGACTTTTTCATTCATAACAAAATTGGATGACAAAAATTAAATGAATAGATTTAAAGAATAATAGATTGTTTTGATTAGATGCGATGAATATCAAAGTTAAATTAGTAGATGAATAGATAAGTACATTTGTAGTTATCTAGCATATTAGTCATCACAGCAGGTCATGAAATTAAGTCGTTTGTTTAACATTTATTAAAAAATATACTTTTGGTAGATACAGCAAATGCCACCTGATCTAACAGTTTATCAGTTCGATTATTATAATTTTAGATAAGGATTTACAAGAAAACTTGGAAATAAAGCATTATTTAAAATGGGCCATTGACTGCTGAAGGTTCTAAAGGCGTTATCATATTGGGATATTTTCCCTTCGACTGTTGGAACAGGTATCCAGCCTCGGTAAAGAAGCTGATGTGTTGGAAGAAAATAATTTCCACCCATCATATCAAATGACATTCTATGAAATTGTTGAGAAAATAAAATAGTTTTACCAGAATGATTTTACTGCGGAAAAAGTTTTGGAGGTGGTCAATACCGCTGATTAATTCAAGGTTGAAGGGGAAAAACCCAGTTTGAAAGCGAGTGGTCCCTATAGCGACCTCCTCTACCTGTCTCTCATGTTTGATAAAAATCACCAACCGGCAGACATAATAAGACCTTCAAAGCGCGTCACCATAGCTAAGAAGTTGCGCCAAATGTTAAACCGAGTCGTGTGAAATAAGTCATTACGTGGCATGCAATATGTCAACATGAGCGTTGTCATTGAGATTTCTTTACTAAGCATTAAAATCACCAACCGGCAGTTGCGCCAAATGTTTAACCGAGTCGTGTGAAATAAGTCATTACGTGGCATGCAATATGTCAACATGAGCGTTGTCATTGAGATTTCTTTGCTTAAGCTTTTGTGTTTTGTTGCAGGTAAGAGGCATTGCCGCCGTTGGTCCTCGTCACGCGCAGAGTGAGACAGTGAGTGCTTTTGTGCTTTCTAGTTTATATTTTGGTGACAAGCGCGCCCACATACGCACGCGTGCACGTTTACATAACTCGTGGAGCAGTGGAGAGTTCCCGGCTGCCATAACGCCGGTCCGGGTTCGAATCCCGCCCAGGGCTGAAATAACTTCAGTAGCGCTGCGCTGCGGGTCGTTACTCCAACTCTCATGGGCGAGGAGTTGTGTGTGTGCGTGTAAGGTCACAGCATTACCCATAGATCGGTCATAATATGAGCTCTGAGCTCTCTTCCGAGAGGGAAATAACTGTCGATCATGAGTCCAACACGTGATCCAAGACAATGGTGAATCGCACACTCATAGCGGCTTGCTGTTGTCGTAGTCTTGGACTGGTACCCCAGTGGTCCTAAGATCGGTCCTCACTCAGGACCTGAAAAAGCATTACAACACTGCAAAGGCCCTCAAACATGGGCAAGAAGTTGGCGTGTATGTGAGACAGCTCTAATTCTTCGATCACGTAATCCAACACTTTGGTGAATCACACACACACACACTCACACACACACACACACACACATATATATATATATATATATATATATATATATATATATATATATATATATGTAATGTGTGTGTGTGTAAATATATTTACATATTTACATAAACGCGGTAAATTGGATGTGGGTAGATTACTTCCTTTGGGAAAGGACCGAGTGATGCGGAAAAGGAGAAGGAACTGGACACAGGTGGTTCACGACTACAGCTGGTTCATCCGGATGGATGAACAAGACGGAGGAGGATGTGGAATGTGGAAAGAATGGGAGACTTGATAGTGGGAAGGATTATAACGTTATCTGAGTTGGAGTGCAGTGTTGTCGATGTGAATTACGCAGAAAGAGTCCTTGGGTTCGTGTACCGAATGGATACTGTGAATGGGGTGTAGTTGTTAAAAAGGAAAAGGAAAAAAAATAGAAGGTCGGAGGTATATAATTATTTTTCTATTGGGAACGTAAAATTATAAAATTTCCTATATTCTGTACGAAATGTGCTGAACTCTGTCTCTGTTTCTCTCTAGTCGTTTTCATTCCAAATATTGGAGATTTCTGAATTTATGTGACTCCAAGTAGAGAGAAGTATGTGTAATTGGATCTAGTGACTGTCGCGTGATGGTGAGGGATAGAAGGGACTGGAGAAGTTTATTACAGTAGAGTATCGGTGTGTTAGTCGTGAAGCGTCGTTTGACAAAAGCAGCCGCTGTCGTAGTGTCCAATATTACTATTTTTCAATAAATTATGCTTCGACTACTGCTACCTTCACTACTACTACACAACCATTACTGTCATCACAGGTGTCTTTGGTAACACACTACCACCAGTGCCGTCGCTGCCACCACCAACACCAACACCTTTTTCACTCCCGCAGCGTTCTGAGTTCCACCACCACTAAGAATCAACGGTGTGTACGGATTGTTTCGTCGAATCTAAGTGCGAAATGGACATAAGTGACTGCGACATAGTCCGTTTGGCGTTTTGTGTTATTCTGAACAACGTCCTTGGCATCAGTACTGACGGCGAAGATGATGAGGTCGGCAGTGTTCGTTGGTGTATGTTGAGAGCACCTCCTGAAATACCCAATTATGCCATCGCCAGGGAGCAGCCAGCCAGAGCCCGCCCCGTGACGTCACGGGAGCTCCCGACGCGCTGAGGAAAGCTGTGTCCTCCACCCACCTCACACCACATGTCTCGCATCTCGCAAACCTCTTTTTAATATTTCGGGTAGTTAGGTTCCCGTAGGTATGGATGAAATTGCTTGGCGGGAGCGATGTTATGTTTCCCTTTAACGAGCTAATACATTTTATTTGTGACCTTTTAGGTAGTGGAAGGGTGTGCATCTGATCAGGTAAATAAAATCGTCTAGTGACAAACATGATCATGATGGAAGCCAACACCACTGGATTAGTTTTTCTGTTTAGCTTCAACGTATCTCTTGTTATAGTCAATGGCCTTTTATATATATATATATATATATATATATGGTTAAACTTAATGGCAAGATTATTATTGCAGAGTTTTTTATCTGACTTTTCTCTTTCTCTGAGAATCTTTTTAAAGAGAAAAGGCAGATAAAAAACTCTGCAATAATAATCTTGCCATTAAGTTTAACCATACATGCTTGAGAGAAAATCTCCTGCCCATATATACAATGAATATATATATATATATATATATATATATATATATATATACAAAAACTGTGTGTGTATATATGTATATATATGTGTTTGTACATATATGTATATATGTATATATATATATATATATATATATATATATAATATATATTACATTAGCTTCATATGCCCCCACCCCCTCTCGATCTCCATAATCTAAGCCGAACTTCCTGCCACGTCCATCCCCTCGCCCGCCCCCGAAATTCACTCTACAATCGTATTTTATCTACGCATATATTTGTTTATTTATTTATTTATTGTTTTTTCTTGCCTCTATCGTTTTTAGCAAACCCCACCCCTCCATATTCTCTGTCTCAATCTGTTTCTATGTCTGTCTATTTGTCTGGATTCCCCTCTTCTCCTCCGCTTTTCAGTGTCTGCAATATCATTCCTTCATCAAGGACATCTGCCTATTGAAGTTTGGTAAGGAAATGCATTGTCTTCTGATCCAGGAAAACCCTCCGTAAATAAAGTAAACCTGTTGACAAGGACATCCGGTGTCGTTGGGTTAAACTCTCCCCTACACGGGCCAAGGGTGGCGACCTCTCCCTCTTTGTGTGTCTGTCTGTCTCTCCATGTAACTGAGTGTAAGAGGAGTATTAATGGTTACAGTGGAGTGCTCAATTTTTTTTGCGGGTTCTCTGGCTCGTGGTTTTTTACGTTTGTGCTGGGGTTTGGTTCGGTCTTACGAACCTAAGAATGGGACTGTAGATTATTTTTTTCTTTCTTTTAATGCCGTTCCTAAACCATTTAAGAAAACAACATTGGAGGTAAATGAAAGTATTGCGTGAGAAATTCACCCAGCAAGTGCCTACGACCTTGCTGTAGCACTAAGGAAAGAGAGGAAAAAATCACAAGTATTATCGACAAAGCGTAACGGTTGAAAGGTGATCGATAGATTTAGACATTTTTCATGCGTAACCGTCATATTTTTAACCTTTTCGTTAGTAACTACGTAAAATGGGCAAAATGTATCAGAATTTCGCTTTACCTACTCAGAATGTGAAATATATATATTTATTTTATATTCAGCATCACGATATTTTTCCTTTTTTTTATTAAAAGGAAAAATATAAATCAATTGATGGAAGTACTGCCCATGTTAGCCATGTTTGTCACGTTTTCTGCGTTTTTATTTCCATCTTTACTTTTTATTATTGATGTAGGGTTGGCTGATTTAGGAAACATGAAAAGAAATACATAACTTTTGGACGCTTCGCGTTTTCCCGTGTGGTTTTTATTTCTGGCGCATTGCTGGCGAGTGACATGACAGTGTGCAGACATCCCGTTCAGTTATTGATGGCTAGAAGCGATGGTTCTTGCGATATCGTACGGCTGAAACAACTCTTTGAAGTATTCGAGCGTCGGGCAACAGTTATGTGCGGTTGAGGGGAAAAAAGTATTAGCAGTTGTGTATCCTTCGCGCGTGAGTGTTTGTGTGGGTAGGGATGTTCATTTTGACATGATATTTAAAATAAAACTTATCAAATTCACTGTTTTGTGGACTCTGAATGACTGATGGCTTAAAGACATCTCATCTTAACCAGGTTGATTACATTGAACTTTTCCTTAATGTTTAGGGGAATTGGGATGATTGCCCTGGCATAAAGTATTTGTGTTTTTGGTAGTATCTGGTATCAAGTAGTTTAGGAGTGAGTCACGGTTGCCTTGTCGGTGATGACGGTTGCACGTGTGTGGTAAAGGGATTGACAAGCAAAGACTGGGGTGTAGATGGATTGCATGAAGAATCGTCACCCCAGACGACAGGGTGACAATTCTTCATGTGAGCATCTAGGGTGACATTTCTTCATGTGAGCTTCTAGGGTGACAATTCTTCATGTGAGCTTCTAGGGTGACAATTCTTCATATGGGCCATCCTGAGTTTATGATTCTTCGGTTTTATAAGTCGATTACAATAAGCATAACCCTCATTCAACCTAACGTAACCCAACGTAACTTAACCTAACCTAACCTAATCTAATCTTTATTCCACTGTTGATATTCGGCGTACTGGGATGACAATTCTTGAGGTGGGATCTCATGGGATGACGATTCTTCATGTCATTCTGGGGTGACCATTCTACATGTGACCCGTGTAGATTTATAATCATTATCACTATAATAATAATAATATTTAATATTATTATTACTATTATTAGTCGTTTTTTTGTATGTGTGGCTTTCCTGTATCGATTTAATTTTTTTTCTGGTTCGTGTGGGACAATCGCGGACCCATAGGGATCACTTGATCCTACGGAGGACGTATATCATTGGATGTAACACCATTTGTGTAGAAATGTTTAGGTATTTTTTTTAGATTTATTTTCTGTCTTTAATATCGATTGAAATGTCCAAAGAGAGCCGGGGTTTTATATAAATAATGCCACTGAGTGCTTGTGCATTTGAGGATAATAAGAACATCACATTATTGCAGTGTCACTGGTATGTGATCTGTGTAAGAACCTTCAAGTGGCATCTGTTAAAATTATTACGAAATGAAAATAGATTACCCTGGATTATAAGGTTAACTAAAATTGTTATATTCCAATGTAATAATCATTTCCATGGTTTGAAGTAAAGTTTAGGGATAACTACAATAATTACGTTCATAGACGCCGTGGTCTGGAGTCCTAAGATATTATTATTTTTTTTAAAGAATTGTTGCTGTTTGCTTCATAAAATACATTGTAAAACATATTTTCTTTGTTTTAGCACTCCAGTGATGTGGAATTGACGGTAAACTCATAAAAATTGAGTTGCACCAATTACCTGAAGTCGTACAGATCGCTAATTTGGCAATTGGTGCAATTAATCAGCTGTCATCCCCCCCACTCCGCTGAAACCCCCCCTTATGATTAAATCATCTGTATTTATTATCAAATTTATTGATATATGTGTGTTACAATTTATGTCATGTATTTATTATTTATTTCTTAACCTAGTTTGATTGAAAACGAATTTACCATTAAAACCCACAGACTGGCGGAAAGTTTATCTTATGTTGCTGATAAGTTGGTTTGTATCTCACCAGTCTGCATTACGAATTTTTAATCGTTTTTCCTACATTAATACACATTCCGTCAGGGTTTATGTAACGACTGAGGACATTTCTGTTCTCTGATAAATCTTCGCCAAATGAAAGTAAACTGATGTGTGTGGAAGGATGATGGGTATACTTGAGCGTGGATAGGACTTAGGAGAGGGAGGATGGACGTGTGGGTGTGGATAGGCAGCGAAGATGCGACGGAGGATGTGCTCCACAGTGGCCCATCTGTGGGCGAGGCTCAGGGAGCGGGTGGGATGGGGATGGGTAGTGGCGGGGGGGTGCTCATGTCGGGAGTTTGTTTGTTGACGCTGTTGCATTGGGTTGTTCACGGTGTCGGTTGATACTGTTTGGTGTTGTTGCAAGGATGTTGAACGGTTGTGCCCGTGATAAGGGGGGTGAAGGAAACATGTTGCAGGAGATGGTTACTGAAAAAAAAATGAAAGGGAAGTGTGAAGATGACAGCTGAAAGTAGGGACTGAGACGCGGTGGGTGAGAGAGGAGGGGCGGATAGAAAGGACCTGGGATTTGGTCTATTAGGATGAAGTCGGACGGGGGTAATGGGCCTGGAGTGTCTGGTGAGAGCTCCTGTAATTGGAGATTATGGCTTTACGTAGCCTAAGAGATTGGGCAGGGCGTATTTTGTTACATACAGTATCTGTATGTATATATCTGTCTCCCTCTCTCCCCCTCCTCACTCCACTCCCTTCCCTCCTTTTCCCGCGCGCGCGTTCATCTGGCAACGCCATCGTCGCAATCTGCAGCTTTCGTGGCACAACTTACACACACACACACACAGATACGCACATGCACGCACACACGCGTGCATACACGTACACACTCCCAGCACATGTCCCTCTGCCCGCGTTTCCTGCAACATGTTTTGATTGCGTTTGCAGATAGTCGGTGACGTGTGTGTTTGATCTTGACCTTTTTATGGTGGTTTTGCGTAGTACCATCTGAGTGGGCCGATGGAGGGGTGATTCCACGCTGCAAATGGTGTTGAGTGTGACGTGATCATGTAGACCATCACGTAGTTTACTGCCCACGATCACGTAGTTCACTGACCACGCCGTTCGTCGCAAAGCACACTAACCACGCGGTCCATCACGTTCACTGGCCACGTGGTCCATCACGTAGATCAATGACCACGTGATGTATCACGTGGTTGACTTGTTTGGTACGAACGTGGCGCTCG
>NC_134805.1:44961249-44993749 GCF_046742065.1 Oratosquilla oratoria | reverse complement strand
TGTCAGCTTAAAGCACGTGGTCGTGTCATACGGCACGGCGTGTCAAATCCGAAGGTAACCGTCGTCGTTGCACAGGCCGTGTCAGATGGCACACACGCGAGTGTGTCAACTTCAAAACGTAGAAAATCGGCGTCGCGGTAACCGTGTCTGGGCGACACACGGGCATGACACTTAGGCCACGAGACGAGCGTGTCAGACAGACCCGCATGATGCATCACGGGTTTGTATTCGTCTTCGTTGTAACCGTCATGTTGTCTTTCGTTGGTTTCCATGGAGATGTTCGTGCGTGGCAGACAACAAATGTACTCTGTATTTTATAGAACGGTTTCACATACGTCATCTTTATCCACTCGTTCAGATCTGCCATTCCAAATCCACTGCTAAACAAATGCCTCTCTCAACTTCCTCCATGAATGGGATGAAACAAGGCAAACTGATGTCACATTAACACACCATATATTTACTGTACTGGTTAACTGAGTATAGGGGTTGATGAAAACACCATTGAACGATTTGATTAATGTGATGAAATAACCCAGTCTAAAACGGTGTGGGCTGTCTTCATTAGGTGAGACCATTATTGGTGTTCATATTACAGAAACTCGTGCTTCAAGAGCGTTTTATCAAGAAAGATGACTAAAACTGTCAGGTATAAGCGAGGATGACTTTCCCATCGACGATGTAAATTGTTTTTGCAGATTGACGATTCAACCTTTTCCAAGAAGGCCTTGCATTGACGAGACCTTGACGAGAATGCGAGAAACAACTAACAAGATTTCTTCAGAAAACGAGGCATGGCAACTGCTGCGCACTCTCGAGTTGGCGATTGACAGCTATGCATATCTAAGCGACATGACGTCAGCAGAACGGATCCCCCTATATTATGCGTTGCTGTTTCCTGGTCACTGATTAAAAAACCAGCACATTTTTTAGTCATGTTACGATATTATGTGTGCGTCACACATCCTTGCTTCTAAACCTCTTTCGATAATATATATATATTTTCTGTCCCTTTCTCTTTTTTTTCAACTTTTTCTTTTTCACGAATTTCGCTCACCACTGGGGATGGTCGGAGAGGAAATGTTTTGTTTTGTGTTAACGTCGGAGGGTTGAGGAGGTCATCTGATACTTTTCCTCTTCCACCCTCCATTCTCTCTTCTTCTTCGTCCTTCCACTCTTTCTCTCTTCCTATGCTTTCTTCCCATCATGACTCCCATTCATGTATTGGTTACCGTTCCTTCTTCAATTCTAATTCATTTACCCCATCCATTCTCCCTTCTTTATCATCTCTCCCTCACACCCTAACTCCGTATTTTCCACCCTACCCATAAATATTGACTACATCATTTCAGGGCAATCAATATGCTTAGGTCTTTAATAACACGGTGGACTCTTCACACACTATTCTATTATGATTAGAAACTAATCACTACGAAAGAATGAACACTGATCACTTTAATATATACTATTCATCCAATCTACTATCATAACTCCATCTCTTCAGTGCGACATTCTCTCCAAGGAGAGAAGCGCTAGTTATATTTGACAGAATACTAATACTCCACTCCTTCATTGCTCCTCCGTAACTCACCTCCATATGCACTCCATCACTCCATCTTCCTCTCTAAAGCTCTTCTCGCCTAACTCCCTCCGTTTCTTTCCCTTGCATTCCCTCCATGTCTCCTTCCTCCTCCTCACTCATAACTATTTGATACCTCCCCCTTTCTCCCTTTCACTCCCCTCCCCCTCCTTTTTCCTTCCTTTCACATTTCCTCCCTTCCGCCTTTCCTCCCCTCCTGCCCTACTACTTCCCTTCCCCTTCCGCGTCCCCACCCCCCATCCGTATTCTCCCCCTCCCCCACCCCTCATGGTTGGCATGTACATATCCTTTCGGTTCATTTGTTCCTTTTTCATTCCCACGCTTACACCTTTACGCTCATTAAACCACTATTTACTCTTCCTCCCCTCCTTCCCTTCGCTTCCCTTCCTACCTCCCTCTCAACCCTCTCCATTCCTGTATCTTCCTTCCTCCCTTTTTCGAACCCCCGTCCTTGCTTCCTCTTGCCTTTCCTTTCCTTTCCTTCGTTTTTCTCCTGTTACACATCGTCTCTTTTCACTTCCCTACTTGCCCTTCGTTCACCGTCTCCCTACGCGCTCTTCGTCTCCCTTCCCCCTTCCCTTCACTCTACTGGCTTCTTTTTTCTCCATTCACTGCGCCTCCCTCCCCCTCTTCCACTCCTATCCGTTCCTACTCTTCCCCTTTATCCTCCCACTTCCCTTTCACACCGTTGCTTCCCCTGTGACGTCACGCGGGGTCTTTTCCACGAAGTCGATCTCTTGACTTTTGTTTTTCGTCCTAGATAACACCGTCTCACTCTGTGATTTCCTTCTCTTCTCCCTCCCCTCCTCCTACTCTTCCTCCTCCTCCTCCTGTCACTTCTCACATCAACTCACCCATCATATACCCCTTTCTTTTTATGGCCGCCCCTCCTGTCCATTGTCCCTTTCATTTTCCCTCCTTATACACCTTTCCCCTATTTTTTCCCCGTATTTCTCCGTATGCTTCCCTCCTTCTCTTTTCTTTGCCCATCATCGATCCTACTCATACTCTCCTTCTTTTTCATCCTTCCCCCGTTGTTTTTATTCCTATCCCTTTCTCCCTGAGCCCATCCCTTTCTCAATCCTCCCTTCTCCTCCCTGCCAACCCCCTCTTCCCCCCCACTCACCACTTCCTTTCTACATTCCCCTGTTTCCTCCCCTTCCCCCTCCTTCCTCCCCTTTCCCTTGGAACGCTCACAATGCCAACAGACTCGAGTACCCATACCCACAGATGTCCCTCTTCCTTTTCCTACCCCTTCAGAGTTGTCATTCTCAAGCCCCTGGTAAACCTTTAGCCTATGTTATGAGCCAAGGACCCATATGTGAACTCTTCCCCCTCCCCCCCTCTCCCCCAAAGCTCGGCCCCAAGAACAGCCGTATCCATAGTTTGGGTGCAGGCTGGAAGTCCTTCTCATTTCTGTCCTTTCTTCGAGAGAAGACGTTGGTTACAGAGTTAAGTTAACTGGATTACAATTGCACCTTTAGCAGTAGGGGTCCTTGCATGGGGGCCTGATGCCCCTGAGGGGTCTATAGAGCTTTCCTAGGGGGATCAGACCGAACAGGAGTTGTAGTTATAGGATATCAGGCGAATTTATTCAGTGGGGAAGTAAGGTCCATGAAGTTGATAAACAGCGTCACATAATCACGGAGAACTTAGCCTTTACAAGGATGGTCGTGACCCCGCCTCGCCAAACTAGAATAATTGAGGAGAAAGAGAGAGAGAGAGAGAGAGAAGGGGGAAGAGTGACCGACATACTTGACAGCATGTCGGACGGACTGAATGAAAGTGTTGTGCATGTATCTGTTGGTCTTCACCTAGGCACACGTCCCCTCTTGAGATTTTCCTGGATATTCAAACGCTTTCGTTCCAGGAAATTCACCTTAGCACTGCACAAGAGTTCTTCCCAATAATTACGATCTTCCTCCTCCTCCTCCTTTCTGAAGTTTATCTTTCTCATTGACGATCTTGTTGCAACTTCAAGAATATTTTTCCTCACACTAAGTGCATTTTTCCTATTCCGTTGACGCCTATGCCTTTTGCTCAGCGGTAACTCACTGACTATCGTCTCTGTTTCAGCCGTTTCAGATTTCATTTTCCATGACCGACAACGGTGACATCGTTTGCCACACTACTCGTACAAACTTCTCTGTCTTGTCCACCATCAATCTGGATCTGCTGCGCTTGTACTCTCGCTGTCCAGTCAGTAACGCAGTTGATCAATACTTTATCTTCTGTGAGCACATGTTCCATCCTCTTCCTCTTCTGTATTCTCTATATATTTTTCTTAAGTATTTTCTTCCCTGTGGTGCCTTCTTCCCGTCTTTCAATGGTGATCTCTTATCACAATGTTCAGGCCATAGCCTAATCTCTTACCAATTTCACCAGTTTTAAAGTTTCACATGTTTCACAACATGTCACAAGTTTTACAACGCGTAGGCCAGGAACGTCTCTTATTGTACGCATATTTACCACCCTATGTTCATATCCATCTTCATTCAGAGTCAGATGTGTATGTATACATATATGTATATTTATCGAGTCTTTGGTGTCCTATATCCTTTGTTTCTTCTCTCCACTTCCCCCTCTTCGGTATTTATATTCCGTTTTATCGAACTCTGAACTCGCCTATTCATCACTGACACCCAGTTCTCTTTCCAGACTCAATCCATTTCTTTTTGGTCTCCTCCCCTCCAGCCTTTATGTCCTCCAGGAATCTCTCTCCCTCTGTAGCAAAGCTTTGATGTCTTCGATCCCACCACTCACTCCAGACTCTCTTAATTCCTGACCTCGCCACGCCTCCCTTTGTTCCATTTCCACTCTTCTAATATTCTCTTGCAAGAGTGGCATGGCAAAAAGTGGCTTCGTCGTGTGAGTTACGGAAGATTTTTTTTCCCATTGGTAGATTTGAAAAGTTTTATAGATCGACTACCATTCGTCTTTATTTACATGGGGGAACACGGGACAAAAAGGGATGTGGACGGAGCCTGTAGGAACCCCCCCCAAACACACACACACACACACACACACACACACACACACACACACACACACACACACATTTTCTCCCTTCAAGGGTCCCTCAGCAACTGAATAAAATCCTCTGATATTAAATGTATGAATTTATGAAGTGTAAGCTACCATTGTGGTGAATGGATAAAAAAAAGAATCCATCCCATCATCTATTTCGTCTCATGCAATCCACATCCGTACTGTGTTCATCCATGGAAAGTACAAATGATGATCGGCGCACTTTGAATATGCGATCTGTCAGATGCGGTGTATGTCACCCACCCACTTTTTTTTTTTTTTCTTCTAGGGGTGGGGTTTCCATTGGATACTCACTGAATACTCAATCTAAGATAAACATGGATAAATAAATAGATAAATATATAAATAAGTAAAATAAATGAATGGGGTTATTCATTCAACTAAAGGCAAAAGAGGTGGGCAGAACTTCCAGGAATTATACAAGCTTCGACTTCGGTCCTCTTGACCTCATACGTGGAAGCTTCGTAAGAAAACCTGTAAATCTTGTTTTAACTTTATAAAATTAGCCAAGTAAATAAAACACCTTATTACACACAAGTATCAATTTAGTGTGTGCCAGTAATACTGGCAGCTTACGTCCAAGAGGTTTGCAGCAGTTCCTAATATCTACAGAATTAGCCAGGTGAATAAAACACCTTATTAAACACAAGTATAACTTATTAGTGTGTGCCAATAATACTCGGTAGAATAAAAAATATATATTTTGTTTTGTTTTGAGCATGTTTATGTTTGTTTACTTATTCTCGTTTTTCTTCGTGAGAACTTGTGAGCTGAAAGATCTCACGTAATGATGTTTTATTATTGGAAATAGTTGCATCTCGTTGTCTGGTCTTGGTGGATAGCCGTCGTCACAGATCGGTTAAGTTTTGGTGGTCCTCCCTCTCACTGGATGCATGAACGGATAGGAGCTGCCGGATAGACAGTGTCATCATTTATTTTATTGCTTTGATCTTCGACGCATAGTCCAAAGAAGACCTTGATTACAAGATAGATGGGAAAAATCCATAGAATTTGATGAACAGTTAATTACTTGTGAATTATGGGAATGTTGCTAGCTGCTACGGATACCAGTTTTCAACTTGGTTAAAAAGAATTGTACGATACTGAGTGGAAGATTGTGAATCGGCACGGAATGAGTCCTGAGTGCTCATTGGACAAAATCTGTTGGTATCAGCTGGCCATCACGTACTTACCCAATAAAACGAAAATGTCTGGGAGGGCATTGCAGAACAGAATGTAATAAATGTTGAAACGCCGATACTGTCCAATATCTAAGTGGTCTCGAAGCCGTCGCCGCCGCCGCCGTCGGTTGGGTGACCATCGATCTGGGCTTTAGTCCACCCCGTTCAGTTGCCGTAGTAGCACGCGTGACGCATTTATCACCAAGCGTTTGTTTTGAACCGTTTCGTGTAAATTACAGGACCGTGGGCAAGCTTTTTCCTCTGCATCTCTTTGGAGGGAATTGGTTGGCTGGCTAGGTGAGGGGGGTTGGGTGAACGTTGAATATGTAGAAAGCGTTTGAATGCTAAACTTGATATCTTTCGCGCCGCGACGTGCCCGCATTGGCGGGAAAACGTTTGCATTCGAGTCGGGTTAAAAATCTAACCAAAGTGCACTTTATTAGTGCCTCGGTCGCTGGATGATGTATTCCATGAATGCTGGATGCAGTATGTTTATATGGTCGGCTGGTAATTGGAAGCAGGTCTTGATAAGAGGGTCGGGGTGGGGGGGGGGAGGTTGTCGAGGTAAGCTGGCAGACGGATCAGGTCGACAGCTTAGTATTTAGTATGAAGCTCGAATCGAACGAATTTTTGTTGTACCGTTTTAAGAATTAGTCTCTTGGTAATGAATTCGATATCCCGGGCGCACGAAGAAGGTGAATTATTCAGGCAAAAGTGAATATTAAATATTTTTGAGATTAATATTGCATCCACACTCTTGCAATCGAACTCGGAAAAGAATTCCTGATCGCGAATTTTATGCTCCGTCCCAGCCCGCCTCATCCACCCTTCTCTTCCGCCTCCCTCCCATCCTCTATTCCTCCTCTTCCCACTTGTCTTTCCTCTTCCTGCGTTTCCTTCTGTCTTTTTCCACCTTCCCTTCCTTTCCTCTTCATCCATCATCTTCTCGCTCCCTCCCTCCTTATGTCCTCAATTTTGTCTTCCCTTGCCCTCCCCCTTTCCATTCCCTCTTTCCAGGACGCTGCTCTGTATTGTCTTCATTCCTCTATTTTTCCATTTTATTTCCTACTCTTATGTACTCGTCTCGTGCGCCAGCCTTCTTCCATTCCCTTTTCTTTGTTTGACTCCTCTTTGTATTTCTCCCTTATATCTTACATTGCTTTGTTTTTAACCTACCCTCGATCTCCTGCCCCCCCTCGCCTCCTTTGCATTCATAGCTCCTTTTCCTCCCTCTTCCCTCCCGTTTCTCATTCTTTCCACCATCTTTTCCTTCCCTCCTCCCCCCTTTCCCACTTCCCTCCCTCTCCTCTGCTTTCCACCCTTCTGCCTCCCTGGGTCCCTCAACTTCTTGCCTCTCCTCCTCTTCCTCCTCCTTCTCCTTCTTCAACTTCTCTTCCAGCAATCCAATACACAGCCTTGGGCGGAGTATTTTTACCAAATCTATCCTTTCTTTAAACAATTTTCCATCAATTTATCTCTGGTTTCGCATGTGTTACCGTGTATATTCCCTGTCATTTTCTTTTCTTCTTATTGTACCTGTCACGTTTGACAGACTTTATTTTTTCTAAGGTTGTGCTCCCCCTTCCCTTCTGCGATAATTTCATTAAGTTTAGCTATACCTCTTGTAGAATTCTCTTCATTTTCTGTTGTTATTCTTCCCCTACCCAGTCTCTTCCCTCTCGTCCTCGGTTCGCTTTGTCTCTTTTCTCTCCATTTTACTACTTTTCTCCTCCTCCTCCTCCTCCTCCTCCTCCTCCTCCTCCTCCTCCTACCTTCCCATTCAATTACTACAATTACTTTTCGTACTATTTTTCGTCCTCCTTTTCTGTTTTCCTCCTGTTTCTCCTCCTCGGCATCCTGTTCCTCCTGTTCCTCCTCCTCCTCCTCCGTTTGTCGTTCATAGCCACCTCTTTTGGTTCACCCCCCTCGCGCTCCATCCCCATGTTCCTCTTTAATTTCTGCTTCTCTCTACTCCCATCTCCACCAATTTTACGTTCATTAGCAAACCGTTCGTCAGTTCTTTCCCTCGTCTCTCCCGTTTCCTTTCGGTTATTGCATTCCCCCCCCCACTCTTTGTCATTTATACCACTTGATTTCGTCCCTTTTGGTTTTTGTTTATTAATTCTCGGTGGGGTTGTGGTGCTGGGGCTCCGGTCAACGGCTCGGGACGTGTGGGTGATCATATATTGAGTACTCATGCGGTGCACCTACGATTCAAACCCTCCCAACGGTCTTTTTTATTCTTTAGGGAGTGCAAGTGCCCTTGGATATTCCCCCGGGACCTTGCCTCGTGTTTCCCATCAGGCACCATTGTAGAAATGATTGATTCAGATTTATGAGGTTATGGTAAGTGCACACGTCGTAGGAATATGCTGGCATTATGGGAAATGAACGATGGTAGAAGAAATTTGCGAGGGCTTTGGCTTGAAGGGGCTCTCTCTCTCTCTCTCTCTCTCTCTCTCTCTCTCTCTCTCTCTCTCTCTCTCTCTCGTCTAGACACTCATTTTCAAAGTTCATCGTTGCGTTTCCGTTCAGTTTATTGCCCTGGAACAAGTGAATATATGTGAGAATTAGTATTAAGAAGTAAAACAGCTTTGCATGCAAGACTGTGGAACCCTGTTTGTGTGTGTTTGTGTGCGTGCGTGTGTTTTACCTAGATGTAATTATCTAGGTGAGTTTTTCAGGAGTGGGACTCATAACATGCTTCCTTGGCCTCTCTCCCCCTTTGTTCAAATTAAACTATTCAGTTTATTTTTAACTTGAAATACTCTGGTTGAAATTCAGGCCTTGCAGACTCTTATCCATTTTGGTGTGCGTGTGTGTGTATGTATGTATGTATGTATGTATTTTGGTGTGCGTGCGTGTGTATGTATGTATGTATGTATGTATGTGCAAACTTCTCCCTCATTATCCTATCCATTTCCACATTCATTTCTTCGTATTACTTTCCTGTTCATACGTTTGTCTCATCTTTCCTGTCTTCTCTGTCTTCCTCTCTCTCCCTCCCTTTCTCTCTCGCTCTCTCTCGTTCTCCCTCTCTCCCTCCCTACCTATTTGCCTGTGCCGCCCACTCAACCTACCTAAGTCATCTGCTATCCTCTCCTCCTCCTCCTCTTTCTCCTCCTCTCATTTCATCTCCAGTTGTAATCGTTTGCTTGTTCTTTGTCTGCTGTTCCTTCGTCAAACCTACTCTCTCTCTCTCTCTCTCTCTCTCTCTCTCTCTCTCTCTCTCCATTTCTCTCGTATCCCCTTTATGCTGAGACTTATGGTAAGCCTTGTAAATCATATGTGTACATCACAGCCTTTTCCGTCTGCATGTCGTTCATGTCCTGTGCTCTCTTTGCCCTTGTTCTCTTTTTCCACTCTTTAACTTTTATCCTCTGATTCTCCCATTCTGTTCTTTCGTTTTTTCTTCCCCACTTTTCAGTCTTAGTCGGTCCTCCTCCTTTATTTTAAATTTATTTCGTCGTTAGAATGGCCAACTCTTTTTTTTTTTTTTTTTTTTTACTCTTTTTGTTCCGTTCTAGAATCTCCCCTCCCCTCTCCCCCCCCCCTCTCTCTCTCTATTTCTCACTGTCCCTCCACATTTGTTTTTTCACCAACCGTTATGTATGTGTATATGGATATATATTATATATATATATATGTATATATATATATATATATATATATATATATATATATTGTAGACATGATATAACTGGGTCTTAGATATTTTTATAAAATCCTCTCTATCTTCCCCCCCCCTCTCTCTCTCTCTCTCTCTCTCTCTCTCTCTCTCTCTCTCTCTCTCTCTCTCTCGGTACACGATACCCTGTAGCATTTTTGAATTGAAACCCAATACATCTGAATGGCCAGGAGCCTGGCGTTTACCAAACTTTGTTGGCGAAATCAGGAAAAGATAACAACTAGATTAAACCTTTCGACGCCGCGCGGGTTAGGTGCCGGGGGGGGGGTCTTCCCTTGGCTGAATAAAATCGTGGGAAGGTTAATTGGGAAGAGGAATAATGAGGAAGCTTTGGTAGAAGAGAGATTAATCTACGCACTATCATCACTAATGTCGCTCTCTGTATCATGGCCTTCACCACCATCACCACCACCACCACCACAATCACCACCACTATCACCACCACCACCACCACGGGACTAGAAGCAGTTATTACAGGGCTGATAGCAGACCTGAATTTAAACTCCTTTTCATTGATTAATTGATGTCTTTCTCGTAGGAAGGATTATGTGGGGGAGGGGGGGAAGGGGGGAATTCATCAATAGGATGTCGAGAGTGCCCCAGATCTCTAATCCCCCCTCCCTCCCCACCTCTCCCCTCCCACTTCCCTCCTCCCCTTCCAGCTGCTACCTTTCTCTCCTCTCTCAACCCGCGTCCTCCCACCTTCCCTCCTCCCCCTCCTCCTCTTCCCTTTCCCCTTCTCTCTTCCCTTTTCCTCCTTATCCCTTCCCCTTTCTCTTCCCACTTTTTCGACTCTCTTTACCCACTTCCCCGTTCCCTCTCTTCCTTCTCTCTCTCTCTCTCTCTCTCTCTCTCTCTCTCTCTCTCTCTCGCTCCTCTACCCTTCCTATCTTCTCTATTTTTCGATTCCCTTTACCCACGTCCTCGTTCTTTCTCTCCCCCCTCTCTCTCTCCCTCTCTCTCTCTCTCTCTCTCTCTCTCTCTCTCTCTCTCTCTCTCTCTCTCTCTCTCTCTCCTCCCCTCCCCGCTCCTCCACCCTTTCTATCTTCTACTTCGGCTCCTATTCTAGTATTGAACCAACTTCTTTAGTGAGTGGATATAAATCATTAATATTTATTTGTTTGTATTGTTCTGGATGGATTTGATGGGCGTAAGTGATCTAGCAGCCCGGCTAACTTGAGTATTGGGTTGTTTTTTGTTTTTTGGATGTTGTTGTGTATAGCTGCAACAACAGTAACAACAACAGCGTATGACAAAAGCATCAGTTTTTGTACAAAAACAGAAACAATAAAAATGTGAAAAAACAACTTTATCAGCAGCAAGAGTTTGCTTGTTTGTTTGCTCTTTTGTACATAAAACATACACACGGACACTCAGATTCTCTCTCACACACACACACATACACACACACACAAATACGCATGCACACACACAAATACACACACACGCACATGCTGTAATGGTTAGTGACATTGGCTATCGCACTGTAGGTCCGAGATCGAGTACCATTCATGGATCAGAAACCGTCACAGTGCTACCAGCCGTTACTATCCCTCTTGTGCAAGGGTATGGGTAAGTGTAACATTTTTCACAGAACACAACTTGGGTTGATTGACTCCCCCCCCCCGCCTTTTAACTCCCCCTCGGCCCCCCCCCCAAAAAAAAAAAGTCAGAATAAATTGATTCGCATTGTGTTTACATTGTTCGGTGAGAAACAGGTCCCCCTTGCGTGACGTCACCGTGACGTCATTGTTTCGTGACGTCATCGTGTGGACATCAAATCAAATGCAGATCGTAGACTGATTACATACGTCTGAAAGTTCACTCTTAATTTGAGTTAAAATTGGATGAAAGAATGTCCACCAAATGATCCATGAATAGTTAAGTCTACCTCAGTGGCCTCTGACGTTGGTGGGAGCATGTGTGTGGGCACAGCAAAGATCGATGTCTCAGCTGGTGGGATCATAGTGTGGTGGTAATGATGGAGTTCGTAATGGGAGCATTTAAGGTGAGGTAATCGGTAGATTTGTGAGATTTACGTCGACGAGAAACGCAGTTTTTGAAATTATGTATATATATATATATATATATATATATATATATATATATTATATATATAAATATATGCAAAGTAGACCACTTGGAAAAAGAAACTCACGAAGCAGAGCGCTTTCGTATATTACATCTTCAGTGCAACAAGTACATAGTGATAGGAATACATAGACAATATATACATGATATATTGTATTCCTATCACTATGTACTTGTTTCACTGAAGATGTAATATACGAAAGCGCTCTGCTTCGTTAGTTTCTTTTTCCAAGTGGTCTACTTTGCATAAGTGAACACACGTACCCGTGTTCTTATTAGCATATATATATATATATATATATATATATATATATATATATATATATATATAAATGTGTGTATATATAACAAAATTATATTTGGTTGTGTGCGCTTATGTGGGAAAGGGAGAGACCGATTCGGTTGTGATACTACAGCTTGGGTCTGAGCTTACAGAATAGATACACAGAAATATTTCACTGCAAATCTCCAAATTGCCGCGTGGAGAGATCATTGTAAGATAGCAGGGACAAGATAGTTAATGACCAACCACCCACCCATCAAAAAAAAAAAAAAAAAAAAAAAAAAACCCTGGAGTGGACACGTGCAAAATCGAAGCAGACACACGCACACACACGCGCGCGCACACACACACACACACACACACACACACACACACACACACACACACACACACACACACACAAACCATGGCACAGTTGGTAGAGTTCCCGGCTGCCACTATGGCGGTCCGGGTTCGAAACCCGCCCAGGGCTGAAATAATTCCAGTATCGCTGCGCTGCGGGCTGTTACTCCAACTCTCGTGGGCGGGGAGTTGGGTGTGTGTGTGCGTGTAAGGTCACAGCATTACCCATAGATCGGTCATATATGAGCTCTGAGCTCTCTTCCGGGAGGGAAATAGCTCTTGATCACGAGTCCAACACGTGATCAAAGACCATGATGAACCATGGTGAATGAATCACACACACGCACACACACACACACACACACACACACACACACACACACACACACACACACACACACACACACACACACACACACACACACATACACACACACGAGCAAAACTACATGTTACAAACGGACACAAAGGTAAGCCTTCTTTCGTAAACGCTTATTAGTAGCCAACTCTCTTTAGCGAACTGTGGACGAGGAAGAAGTAAGTTGTATCTTGCCAACTTTTAGGGAAATGACAATTTTGTTATTGATTTACTTTAAAGTAACAGCACTAATTTAATTTTTGTCGTAAGGTAAGACATACTCGTTATGATCTATGATGGTATTTTGTTTATTATTTACATTATTATAGTTTTTATTTATTCATTTATTTATTTATCATTATTATGATTGTTTTTGCATCCGACCTAGATATAGACCAAAAGGTCTCCTGTCGGTATGTTCCGCCTTTGTAATCCTTTGTAGTGTTCTTAGCCTTACCCTTCTTCTTGCCCTTCTCTTTCTTCTTCACCTTACCTTTTCCTTTACCTTAGCTCTCCTCCTCCTCCTCCTCCTCCTCCTCCTTCTCCTCCTTCTCCTCCTTCTCCTCCCCTTTTCCCTTCCCAGCTAATTCCCTTTAACTTTCATTTCATTTCGCTTCCCCCCTTTCCACTATTTTTCCTCTTCCTTCTATTTTACCTTTTCCTTGTCTACCCTCCCTTCCTACCCCATCCTGTCTGTTGCCCTCCCTTGCCCTAATCTACCCTCCCATGTCTCTTTTTTCGCTCCTTCCATTCCCTTTCTATTGTCTTCCCTCTCCCCTCTTCCCTTTTCCTCCTCCTCCTCTTACCTGCCCCTGCTCGTCCCTGTCCTCAGTATGGGTATTCTTCCTTCTTTCTCTCGTCCCTCTTTTTTTTTTTTTTTTTTTTGTCCGTTTGTTTTTCAGGTCTTTTTTTGTCTTCGTTTGTTTTTCAGGTCGTTTCGTTCTTTTTTTTTGGGGGGGGGGAGGAGGGCAGTCTTTAGTGCGTGGGGGCGAATTTGTAATGTTTGTCTTCTTAATTGTGTTTTTCTGTTTAATGTTTCGAGGGTCTCGAATCTCATAATGTATTTTTTGTGAAATTTAGTGTAATTGTTTAAACACGGTATTATGATTTTTTTTCACGTCTATATACATGACCTATTTTTGGCCCTTTTAAAAAAGATGTGTAGGTCTGTGTTGCACTATGCTGCGTTGATCTTCTGTTGTTAATTTGTTTGTTTAGCAAACTTTACGACGAGTTCTGTCGGTGTTATCGAAAGTTATACGTATTAATGTGTTCATGTTGGCAATTAATCATGATTTAGTAATTATATGATTATAACAAGCATATGTCTAATGTTTGTATATTTTTTTTATTATTTTAACACGTGGGAGGAAGTTCGTGTTTTTGTCTTTCTTATCTAACTTTTTTCCATTTTATTTCGCATCTGCATTTTGTTTTTCGTGCCTGCAAAAGGAAAGTCGTTGTTAGTTGGACCTGTGTTTAGAAAACCCAACGCCATCCCGCACCCACTCCTCACCCCTAGCGGTCATGTTTTTGGTGTCCAGTGGAGATTTTCGTGGTTTTATGTGAGTTTATTTATACCGCTGGTATTGGTATGCCCTTGGTGCTTCTCCCTCTGCAAGCTTGTTTATATTTTCTGACCAGCTGTCATGATCGCCTGGCCAGCTTTTTACACCGCCCGTTTTCTGTTGTGGTGATGAAAGTCGGGTTTCGCACGCCGTGTGCTGGTGTAAAAACTTGTATCAGGAGGATTGTATCTTTATGAAGAGTCCCAGTTTGATTCTTCTGTGATACAATTCTCCTCCAGGGTCTGTCTTCGTGCTTGAAGAGAAGAAGAAGAAGAAGGTAATTGCAATAAATGAAAGCCACACGACTGCTACAGACTTGGCTGGAGTGATGATGACACTGATGATGCAATAAATAGGCTGGCTCTGGAGAATACACTGTGTAATCTGGTTGCAGTCACACACACACACACACACACACACACACACACACTAACACACTAACACACACACTAACACACTAACACACACACTTCCACTACAGTTCCACTGCAGAAAAAGAACTTTACCATTCTTTTCCTTATGTTGCATTATTCCATCTGTTGTTTCAAGACTTTTGCGTATGATTTACAAGTATGTCCAGCCATATTCCAGTCACGTTTGTGGCCAGTGTTGCGTCCGAATTTCTAATCATGATTAGGGATTGGTCATATGACCCACTCACGATGAACTGTACGTCGGGTCCTGCATCATCGTACAGTAGACTCGTCGTTGAGTGGCGTGGAGGAAATGTAAACTCTACAACTGCCATTAGGCTGTGACGTCATCATGACATCACCCCTGAGAAATATAACGACGCAGAAAAACGTCATGCACCCGTGTTGTTCATTGCTGTTCAATGATTATAACACCCGATGGTCGCTTCCGGGGCTTGTTGTAGACTGAACACGTAATCTGCTTTGGAGATTAAATCGTGTTTGGGGATAAGTTAGCATCGGCGTGGCTTTGCTGTTACTTTTTTATCCATTTTTTTTTCGATTTTCATTTCTGTTTTCTATCTTATTTTCCCTGCGGTTCCATGACGAACCATGGCAGCTCGTATCATGTTTGTTCATCTTTCGTAGTCCCGTGTTCCAGATTGATTCGTTAGGAGTCAGTAGAGTATATCTTGTTCTTGTGGACTTCCATGAGGTCACAGAGCTTCCATGTAAATCTGGTGGTTAATAAAAAGGCGTATTTAAGATCTGAAGAATTCTGCGAATGAGTGAAAGACAAGCGTAATCGTGGTTTCATTTTTTTCATGTTCTCGTCTACCTCCTCCTCCTCCTCCTCCTCCGCTCGTTTTCCTCTCCATCCCTCTCTTCTTCTTCCTCCTCCTCCTCCTCCTCATGTGCACGTTTCCCTCTTCTTCCCTCTCCTGTTCTTCCTCCTCCTCTTCCTTCAATTTGTTTGCTTTCACTTCCTCCTCGTCGGCATCTGAATAAACATTGAGAGTGCGATGAGGTTGCTTGCTTGCCTGCATTCATCGATTTTGAATATGATTTATTCACAACACCTGCTACCTTCTCACTACTGTCATTAGGTCTGTCAGGGCCTACACTACGAACACACACACACACACACACACACACACACACACACACACACACACACACACACACACACACACACACACACACACTCTAAATACACCAAACAGACCACACACAGACAGATACACTCTTTATGTATCCATATTTCCATTTATCTTTCGAATCTTTTCGCTGATTTTCCCTTCATCCTCGTCTCCCTCACATCCTTAACCGCTTACTTTGCGTAGTTATCTATGTATTTGTATGTTTATTTTTTCATTTACTATTCTATAGTTATTAGGACAGCAATCTCCTTGTTCTCTCGCTGCTGTGACGTCATATCGTCTCGCTTATTACTGGCTCCACGTTGGTCACCTTTACCCATACCCTCCCTCCACCCCCCAATACTACTTCTTTCCACCAGGCCACGGGCTGCACTCCTAGAACTATTAATGGCTCTTGGAAAGTTTAGTGGCAGTATTTATTTGCCACTTTTGGGAGTTGCTCTGAATAATTGATGGCTGAATGCAAGAATCTTAAGGGAATGGACTTGAGTCAAGACGGTTGTAGTGAATTACAGAGACCTTGGCTATCGGGAGTGCTTGAGAAGGAGAGAGCTAGGTCTCCCAGTGGTATCTACAAAGACGAGTGTAATGAAGGAGACAATTAATTTTAACTCGATCATTTCACAGTGAAACCGTTCTTGGTTACAGTAAGAGAGGGTTGTATGTTTGCGAGTGTGTGTGTGTGTTTGTGTATGTATATACATATAATTTCCATTGTACCATTGGTACACTGTATGTATGCATATGTCTGTACGTATGTATTGCCTGCGCATACGCACGCATGTACATGTGTGTGTGTGTGTGTGTGTGTGTGCAAGGGAGCGAGAAAGGACGATTAGTTAATTGGAAGTGTATAAAAGTATGGCTGATCAGTCGTTCTATAATAAGGACAGATAATTGAGTAGAGTGGGTATGCAGTTGATTGGCTGTAGTTGGATTAGAGTAATGATTGGTTATGAGGACGTTTGGGTGCCTGGTCACTCTTGCGGGATTGGGGATGATAGGGGCGAGTGATTGGTCAGAGTTGTAAGCCTGGGTGATGAGTATAGATGTAAAGAGAAAAGGAGAAAGCGAGAGAGAGAGACAGAGTGAGAGATTGGGAGGGAAGGAGAGAGAGAGAGAGAGAAAGAGAGAATGGGAGAGGAGAGAGAGAGATTAGTATATTGTTAGCAATAACCATTGGTTCTATCCTTGGGTACAATATCACGCCGAAGAGTTGGATTCAGAGAAGTTTCCAAGAAAAGTTGCACAATGGGGTAAGAGTAGAAGTTAAAAGTGATCAGTATTCTCTTTTTTTGTGGGTGTTGGTCTTCAATCATGAATGATTACTGTGTGTCTCTGGCCCGTAGGGGTGTCACTGAAGTTTCAGATATATAAATATATATATAGTATCCCATACGGGTTGAGAGAGAGAGACAGGGTGACAGAGAGGGAGGTAAAGAGAGAGAAGGGGGTAAAAGAGAGAGGGTGGTGAAGGATATAGGGAAGGGAGAGAGAAAGAGAGAGAGAGAGAGAGGGTGGGGGGTAAAAGAAGGCGCGGTTTAGGAAAAAGCAGAGGTGCCGCGCTGGCTCTGGAGACACGAGAGCCGCGGTAAAGCCATCAGGGTTGGCACTCAGTGCCACGAGAAGTAAGAAAGTGGGAGAAAGCGGGAATGGGGTTGGGAGTCAGCAGAAAGGAAGAAAGATTTTTGGGAGCAGGAGAAAGAGTAATTTACGCATGGGAAGAGAAATTTAGACACAAGGGGGAGCGATGGAGAGAAATTTGCAAGAGTAGTATGGAGCGATTGACAGCTGTGTGACTCCTCCTCTTCCTCCTCCTCCTCCTCCTCCTCCTCCTTATCCTTCTCGTGCTCCTTCTCTTTTCCCTCAGCCACCACTACCACTATATCATCATTATTGTATCAATAGCTGTTATGATTGAGGTGGCAATTGCGTGGGTGGTAGTTATTGTGAGTAGTAAAAGTATGCTTGTGGATGTGATTGAGGGAATTGCTCTGTCGTTCTCATATAACGATCCCAACGTCGGCTCACCGTCAACTTTCTTCTTCGTTTTCTTCTTCTTCGTCTTCTTTCTTGTTGTGGTGGCGTAATCGGAGGCGTGCTGATCTCGCATTCGCTTAGGTGTGGGTTCGAATCCCGCTCTCCTCTTCGACTCCCAGCAGTGACTGTCACCTGTCCCAACAGTCCAAGCGCATAATAAGGCGAAGGTGACGACTTCGGCCGTAGCTACTTACCGTCTCCTGGCGTAGCCTCTTCACCTTATTTTTTTTTTCTTTGGTGTTTTACAACATGCATGAGGGGAGATTCTAGACAATTCTTTCAAGTAGAAATCTACATGCGAGTCTACCGCGGTCCTCACTTGGAGTTGCCTTCGTCGAGGTCTTGATCACGCTGGGAACGACGAGATGATAAACTCTCGCTCTCAAAAAAAATAAAAAAAATAAAATGTTTTTTTAATGTCGCCTTAATGAAACGAGAGCGAGAGGTGACAGCGTCAGCTAGTAGAAGACGGAAGAGAAGGGGATGAAGAAGTGTCTTGGGGGAAAAATGACGAACAACAGTTTGTGGAAGAAAAGAAAAAACAGAGGAAGAAGCTCGGAAAGAGGATTAGGGGATGGGAAGAGGATGATGAAAACAAGGAAGGAAAAGGACTTGGGGAAAGAAAACGGAAGGAGTACAGAGAATGAAAAAGAAGAAGTTGGGGAAAAGAGGAAAAAAGGTAACGACAGGTGAAGAAAATGAAAGGAGAAAGGCTAAGATAGGAGACTGTATATATGTGTGTGTGTGTGTGTGTGTTTTGGATCACGTGTTGGACTCGTGATCAAGAGCTATTTCCCTCCCGGAAGAGAGCTCAGAGCTCATTTATATGACCGATCTATGGGTAATGCTGTGACCTTACACGCGCACATACACACAGATTCCCAGCCCACGAGAGTTGGAGTAACGACTCGCAGTGCAGCGATACTGAAATTATTTCAGCCCAGTGTGTGTGTGTGTGTGTGTGTGTGTATGTGTGTATCTGTCTGTCTGTCTGTCTGTCCGTGTGTTTCCTGGTACACGGCTCGACAAGAAGCGGACTCGTACGTGAGGCGCACAACTAAAAGCTGCCCACGGTCCTTACCAGCGTCGAGCCGCGTTGCGACGCGTCCTTCCGCGTCTCGACCCACCACGTCACGTCCGTTCGCGTCGAGCCCGCGCGTCCGAGCCAACTCTCTGACGCGTTCGATTCCGCGCCCGCGTCCGTGCACCGTAGAGCGGCCAAGTGGAGGGGATTCTCCTCCACCTCCAAAATCGGGGGTTGTTTCGAGTGACGGGAATAAAATGAGTGAATTATGAGTTCTTGTAATGAACTATCGATGCGAACTCGGGGATGTTAGAGTGGAATGGGAGTGTGTAATGAGAATGGAGAGAGGAGAATGAGTATTACGAGTCGAGACGAAGTGTGTAAGTAGAAATCCATTTCGTACCAATGTTAGTGAGATGTTTGTAATCTAAGTGGAGATAAATTTGTATCTTGACTTGTAAACGTCTTACAGTGGTGGGAGAGAGCTTGTCTTTTGGATAAAATCACCTGACGACAAACAGAAAATAATAGTGATAACATTAATGTACATTTTTAAAGCCCAGGATAGGTTAGCGGGGTTTTGGGAATTGATGGGGTTTTTAAATGTGTGCATTGGAGGAAGGAAGGTGGAAACGGGTTTTACGGAGCCATCGAACCCTGATCCACAACTCGGCGCATCCACCTCCACTTCTGCCCACCTCCACATCTCTGTGTAACACTTCCACTCCACAGCACTAGGATCCTTGTCCCTCCCATTGTAAACTCCGTCATCACCTCACACATATTAAGGATCACCTCCACACTCCATGTTGGGTGTTCGTGGAGTGTCTCGAGATGTCTTGTGGGTGCTGCTTACCTTCCTCCTCCTCCTCCTACTCCTTTTCATCCTCTTCTTCGTCCACCTCCTCCTCCCATTTAATTTCTTTTCTCCCTCCTTTTCTTCTTGCCTTCCTTCGACTTCACCTCCTGTCCCACTCCTCCTCTTCCCTCCTCATCCCTCCCCCTCTACTTATTTCTCTATCTCCCTCTTTCACGCATCCACAAGCGGGTTTTCACTTACGATTCCTGAAGTTATTATGAAACAGAAAATCCCGACCTAAGACGGGAGATTCAATCTTGACACAAAATCGGAAGAAGTGATTCAGCATGGAGAGGGGGCGGGTTTCTGAATATGAATAATTTGAAACTGAAATTAAAATTCTATTTTCCCTCTGTTCAGACTCGCTCCCCCCCCTCTCTCTCCCTCTCTCTCTCTCTCTCTCTCTCTCTCTCTCTCTCTCTCTCTCTCTCTCTCTCTCTCTCTCTCTCTCCCTCTCTCTCAACCTTGCAGTTCATCTAAATAGAATCGATAGTTGATAGCTGCAACAAATATATACGCTTAGTAGACTACCGGGTTGACTGTATCGTTAGATATCACTTAATGGTTAAATGGAATTTCTTTATATAAATAAATTGTCTGAGTGTAGCTAGAGATAATCTTGGAGTATTGTCCATTAAAAAACACAAGTGGGTATCTCGCAATGCCGAATTTTGTACATTCGTCTGATATCAACCAATAATAAAGCTTCCCCCTCCTCCACTCCCAAGAATGGGGGAGGTGATGTAGTAGTCCTGTAACCGGTCATCTGTAAGTCGGATTGAGCAGGTCGTTGTCTGGTAGTTTGTTTTTAACAAAAGTGGACTCAGGACCAGACGGGCTAAGGCCCTTGTAGCACGGAAGAGTTTGTCTGTGTGAGTGACCGCGCCGGAGGGGCAGGGGCCGACCCGTCCTGTCTCCTGATTGGTGCGTTTACGCGGCCGCTTGCCCGCCCTGGCCAGTGATTGGCTCATTTACGCACGTACCGCCGAGGAAGCTGCCAACAGGTGCAACGACTTCTTAAAGGGTAGATAAATATTATCATACACACATGCACATATGTACACGTTCGTTTGCCTGCGTACGCTTTAAAGTTTTTTGCTTATTTACTAATTTAGGTATGTAATCAATTATGTATTATTTGTTTGTATAATTAACAGAGGAAGGATCATAACTATTGTTTATATAGTACAGTTTTAGAACTAACGGTTGCTAAGTTTTTATGGTTTTCATATTTCCTAGTATGGCTGGTATGTTGATGTTTTTCTCATTCTTTTTTTCTTCTGTATTTACGTATGGGTCCAAGATCAATGTTTGTGCTCGTTGTATTCTTATTAGCAAGAAACGAATTTGTGTTTTCATTGGTACTGTTGTGCATAAACGATGAAGTGTTATTGATGTATTCACCTGAACTGCTACGGAGAGGTTGGTTTCCACACACACAAACACACACACACACATGAATAAAATCGTCTGGCGGCAACCAGAAAGAACAGAACTATATTAGTCGTTTGTTGGTTTTCTCTTCGCAACGCTTTCTCTAGGAAGACTTGCTCATCGGTTGAAAATTTTATATAAATTTCGGGGTGTGTGATTTTTGACCATTTTATTTTTCCTTTTGTGTTGGTGGTTTGTATGTGAATTTTTCTATATTCGTGTTAATTGTTTTTATTTTTTCGTCTTTTACAGGTAATTGTGAGAATTAACCTGAGGAGGGAACTGGATTTCGGCCAAGATAGGAATGGACGAATGGTAACGTACCCAACACATGAAGTATTGTGGAAACTTCAAAAGTACATGTCTGTTACTTTACCCTGGAAATTATTTTAATGACGGTGGTAGAAGACTGAAAGATGAAGTCTGCTTGCACGACATGCACCAGTTGATGACTCGGTGGAGGGTGAGGCTGAGTGTTGCAAGAAGGAGCACAGAGCAGTGGTGTCATGTCATCATTGCAAGACGCCGCTGCAACATTAGTGACGCAGTAGTTTCTTTTGAGGGTACCCTGCTCACAAGTCAGCATTCTCGTGCTGTTCAGCATTTAGTGTGTTTCTCTCTCTCTCTCTCTCTCTCTCTCTCTCTCTCTCTCTCTCTCTCTCACACACACACACACACACACACACACACACACACACACACACACACTTTTCCTGTATCTCTCCTTCGCCCTCTTCGTCACCCAACTACGCACGCGTGCGCGCGCACACACACACACACACACACACACACACACACACACACACACACACACACACACACACACACACACACACACACACACACACACTCCCCCTCTCCCACTCTGCCCCTTGAGTATTGACGATATAGATTATAATTATGCAGTCAGTCTAGGCCTGGGCATTAGTGACATCCCCCACGGACCAGAGTCACGCAACAATCTCTTATGATCGGAGACTAATCCTAGCTAAAGAATGCTAATCACAATTAACTTCCCGTCTTATTACTGGTCTGTATGGCTATTCTCTTCAGTACAATGTTGTCCCCAAGGACAGAAACGCTGGTTACCACAGGGAAATATAAACTTCTCTGGTATGGGATATTGACTGTACTTTAGGGATTCCAGGGCAATAGTTTAGGGACTTTGGTAAGATTAAGGACTTCAGGGCAGTGGTTTAGGGATTTCGGGGTAGTAGTTTAGGGAATC
This sequence comes from Oratosquilla oratoria, assembly GCF_046742065.1. Lineage (NCBI taxonomy): Eukaryota > Metazoa > Arthropoda > Malacostraca > Stomatopoda > Squillidae > Oratosquilla > Oratosquilla oratoria. The sequence continues at coordinate 44,971,432 of NC_134805.1, read as the reverse complement.
CAGGGCAGTAGTTTAGACAATCCAGGGGAGTAGTTTAGAGGCTACAGGACAGTAGTTTAGGGACTCCAGTGGAGTAGTTTAGGAACTTCTGGAAGCTTAGGGATGTCCCTGATAGTGGAGAGGTGGGATAAAGAACTTCGTCCTCAAGTCCCAAGGTTCATTCCCAAAGGAGGAGGAGGAGGAGGTGAGGAACAATAACCATAAGGGATCATTTGTTTTTCTCAGATCCATCTTGTCCTTCGTCTGGCTTCGTTTGACTTTGTGTGTGTGTGTGTCTGTGTGTGTGTGTGTTTGTGTGTGTACATACGCTGCTGTGTCCGTGTGTTTGTCTTATCTCGAGTGTTTGTTTTCACTGGCCATCCCCTTGTCCCCGCCATTCTTGACCCAATCCATTTTAAATCTTCACGACAGGTTCTCTCCATGGAGTAGATGGACTTCATTGTCTTTGTCCACAAACACACGCACACACACGCGCGCGCACACACACACACACACACACACACACACACACACACACACACACACACACACGCACGCACGCACGCACACACACACACAAACGCATACACACACACATACACACACAAACGCATACACACACACACACACAAACGCACGCACACACACACACACACACGCGCGCGCGTACCTACGTATCTACGTGTGGCGCTGAATAACCCAAAGGCTTTCATGTACCTGTTAAAAAAAAAACTTGAGTCGGAAGAAAATATGTAGAGGCTGCCACCTGGCTGAATGGGCAAATTGGTCTTAATTGCTCCCATTCTTCCCCGGCGGGAACACTCCCACAGGAATTTTATTGCCCCGTTTTATTGCCCTTATTAGCGACTTTGGCAACCGCGCCACAAGTCTCACGGGCTCTTATTTGTTTTTCTCCCGGTCTCTCACGTGTTTGGGGTTTGCTGTACGCGCCTCCCCCCCCCCTTTTTTGGGGGGGAGGGGGGGATTGAGTATAGGTTTTTGATCTGTAGGGTTTTTGGTTCATCTCTTTCACTTTCTGACACTTATACTTCACCATGTCTGTCATTTACATTTTTTCCCTCTTCGTCGCTTCCTGTGACATGTCGCTCTTCCACTATCACCGTCAATACCTCCGTCTTCCCTACAACCACCATCACCACTTCCACCACATCAGTCACACACTGTTACCACATTCCCTCCACCTTCACCACCATTACAACCACTACCTCCACTACCTCCACCACTTCCACTTCCCCTTCCTCCTCCATTTCCTCCTCCAGCATCGCACTCGTGTGAGCAAAAAGAAGAGAATCCACAAGGATGGCTTAACGCGTCATTAATCCAACTGAAGCTTCAGGAGCGCCTGAAGGCCCATAGCCCCTGAAGTTTCCTTATACCCCCTCCTTCCCTCCCTCCGACTTCGACTTCTTCGTCGTCCACTTACTCCTTTTTTCTCAGCGTCTTTCTTGGCCTCCTCATCCTCGTCTATCTCCTCCTTTATTTGTTTGTTCCTTTCTTCTCCTCCTTTTCTTTCTCTTGTTCCTCCTCATTTTCTTCCTCCTGTTCCTCTTCCTCCTACTCCTTTGTCTTCCTTTTCTTCCTCCTGTTCCTCTTCCTCCTACTCCTTTGTCTTCCTTTCCATCTTTTTCCTCTTCCACTTCCCTCATATTATGTCCTCTTCTTCCTCTTCCTCCCATTCCTTCTGTTCTTCCTCATCTTCCTTCTTCCTCCTGTTTCTTTGTGTACCTCTCCATCCTCCTCCTAGCCCGGTGTTGGCGCTCCGAGTGACACTGTTACTACTTCCCCACATCTCTCATCCCTTTCAAGATTGATGAATTTTGTGGCGGTGCCCGACAGGCCCAGTCGCGAGTCGGTGGCGTCGGCGTCGTCAGCGGCGGCGGCGGCGGCGGCGTTAACCGTTTTGTCGTCTCGCGTCTCGATCAGATGGCTGGGCCTTGGCCAAGGCGAGTTTCTCCTCTCTTCGCCCGGACTTGTGGCAAGAACAGGAGGAAGAGAGGAGGACGGAGACAAGAGGAAGAAGGAGAGAGGATACGAGGAGGGAGACTGAGAGGAAGGAGGAGGAGGAGGAGGAAAGAGACGAGAAGAAGGAAGAGGAGGAGGAGGAAGACGGATACAAGGGGAAGACAGAGATGACAAGGACGAGGGTAAAGCCATAAGGGTGGAGAAGGAGGAAGACAAGGGGAGAGAAAAGAGGAAGGAAAATGAAGATTTTTTTTGTGTGTACAGGAATAAAAAGAAAGAAACGTTAATGGGGAAGGGGAGTAGGAGAATATGGTGGTGGTGGTGGTGGTGGTGGTGGTGGTGGTGGTGGTAGCGGTGGTGGTAGCGGAAGGTTATACGAGTAAGGATAATGGATAAAGACTGGAGGAGAAGTCGTATTTCCACGCTGTCCTTGATTTTGCAGCTAACCATCCATTCTCCGGCCTCGTCTATCTTCCCGCGCTCTCCTCTCCTGGTAGTCCTTACCTGGAAAAATAATAACGAAAAGAAATAGAATCGATAAAATAAGTAAAATTTATATGAAATAACAAGAATAAAATAAGATGATAAGATTAGATAGAAGTAAAATAGAATTAAGTGAAAATAAGTACAGGTATGTCGTAGTGCTTTGATTTATAGAAATATTAAAGTAATGTCGTAGCACATTAGTAAATTTGTTTGTAGAGGATCTCAGTGATCGAAATATACAGAACTTTCGACATTAGTGTCTTCTTTTTCCGACGGTGGGATAAAAAGTTATAGAAATATGTTAAATTCGGACATCACGTTGCTCTTAAAGAAATTAGAAATAAGATAAAAGAAAAGAAAATTAATATGAAATAAAACAAATTGAATTAAGATAACAGTTGCATCATAGTGTGGTATGATTAATGAAAGTGTATTAAATTCGGAGATTATGTTGTATAAGCTCTTGGCGAGTGTCAGGGACGGACGTAGAAGCGATGATACTGTTTGTAGTGGAGACCGCCCAGCTGGTGTCCTTAAGGTCTCAGTTCGAATCCAGCGTTCCATAGGGATACAACTGCTTGTTTGCGATGCATTCCTAATTGTATTTGTTCTGTCGTTCAGTCGTTTCTCCTTTGAATAACACTAATTAAGTGGAACATAATATTCCCTGAGGTACTCATCGTTACAATGATACAGACGTACATGCATACACATATGCATGCATAAATACATATGTACATACACACATGCATACATACATACATTGATAAATTCGTTCATACATACGTATGTACCAAAAGGCTTTCTTCCCCTTATATGGGGATAGCCGAGTCACAGAATGCGATCACTTGGACACAACTGGGGGCTACTGGTAATATTAGTAATAGTCGTCTATATGGACAGCGTCGTTATTTAATACGGTAATGACAATATTAATAGTAATAGTGGTAATAATAATAATGATGATAAAGGTAATAGTGGTAATGGTAATGATGAATTCGAGTCACTGTCATGATTTTTTTTTTTTTTTTTTTTACTGTGGATTTAATGTAGTATGCCCTTACTACGAATAATAGTGAAAAGGAAATTGATATGTGAATAAATAAAGAAGAAAAGGGGAAAGAGGAGAGAGAGAGAACAGTGCTTGTCTGTGAGGGCACCTTGTCGATGCACCTGAAGAACTTGACTCGCCCGGGTCATGAGTCACACACCAAGCCTACTTCGACACACACACACACACACACACACACACACACACACACACACACACACACACACACACACACACACACACACACACACACACACACACACACACACACACACACACACACACACACACACACACACACACACACACACACACACACACACACAATTGGATGCGGAAAGCTACAACTGCGGGTCACTACGAGCATAGCTCATCTCCCGCAAAATACAACTAGGTAAATACACTCTCCCCCACCCCTCTTTCTCTCTCTCTGTCTCTCTCTCTCTCTCTCTCTCTCTCTCTCTCTCTCTCTTTCGTTCTCTCTTTTGAAAGTCACCTTCCGGAAATGTAAAAGCTCCCCCCTCCCATACACACTCACCACCCATTTCCTTTCTTCCAGGAATCCTTCTACCATCCGGTCACCTTGGTCCTTAGGCCCTTCACTTCCATTCATCACCTTTCCGGAACATCACTCCTGCTCTTGGTCACTTCATCAGCTTTGCACAAACTCTCTTCTCCCCTCACATTCGCCTTTCCCTCCCCCCCCCCAGCTGCTCTTGTTCTCAACTCTGCCCTCCCCACTTCTCCCATATTTTTCCTCGATATAATATTAATGAAAATATAACAAACCGAATGCATTACGAGGGACAAAAGATTTAGCATTATTTTTAGCCAGTTTTGTATAATTTCGGCTGTTGTCTAGCATATTCCCGCTTGAGAAATCTAGTCATCCTGTTCCCTGATCTTTCCGAACCTTCTCCTTGGGCCTTCCTCGTTTTACCGCTAGGTGAACATTCACCTTACCGTATCCTTCAGGATCTCGCTAAACCACGGAGCATCTTTCCCATTTTGCCGCGTGGACCTCGTTTTCTCATGTTATTCCTAATACTTATTCTTTCCTTCTCGTCCTAATCATCTTCCTCGTGCTATTCTTCCTCATCCTCTTCCTCCGTTTATCCACTTTGTTATGCACTTATTTCTCCTCCGTATTTTTCCTCTTCTCCCTCTTTCTCATGTTCTTGCTTATCCTTCTTCGCTTGCCCCCATCCCCTCCCCACCCCCCTTCACCCACTGCCCACCGCTCCTTCGTCTCTCTCTCTCCTTGACTCTGCCCATTTCCTGAAGAATTTCCGCAGTCGGGACTTGCCCAAGTAGGTACTCTTTGCACCCACTCATGGACCTGCTCTGAGCTATCACCTCCGACACCTCATCCCACAGGCCCAGGTCTTATGGCGCCCTCCGGAGTGTTGCTGGTCTTCTCTCTCATTTTTATGTGTTGGGCAACTCAGTCTCCATCGGGCCATGCGTGCCATCATTATTCATTTCGAAACTTGAAGCTTTTCGGTTTTTGTGTGTGTGTGTGTGTGTGTGTGTGTGTGTGTGTGTGTGTGTGTGTGTGTACTTTGGTGAAACCTTGTAAGAAATGTTTATTCTACTCAGCACCAGGGAGCCATATAATGATTGTAAGTGGTCTTTTTTGTGTGAGAATGAATAAATTGTTATAACTGGTGGAGTATCCCTTCACTTGGTCATCTCATAAGCGAGGTTTGGCAAAAGAACTTGACCATACATGGTCCGCGCGGTCTCCCCGAGTTTAGATTGAGTGCGCATGCGCGTGGCCACCAACCCGATGACTAGCAGGCACTTGAAGTTGGAAACGACAATTATTGTTTTTCATGTTGTTTTAATTTTCTATCAGAGTTATTTGGTACATAATGATATTGGATGTTTTATACTAGGCAAGGGTGTTTTGAAATAGCTATATGTAAAAAAAATTGACGTGCAGTATTGATGGTAAGTTAAGTTTAGAAATTATCAATCATCTGTTTGTTAGGTCTACGTATGCTGCGATTGTCAAAATATATTTGTGTGGTATGTAATGGTTTTATTCGCACGCTTTGTGAAAACGAGATTACGGTACATGCTGTCACTCAAAACTTCATGCAGAGCTACTACATGATCATGAGATACGACTCATGCAGTCACTATTACAATAGACGTCGTTTCGGGCATGGAAAAAGTATTACGTGAGAGTAGAGGCTGGTTATGCTGACTGTTGCAGATGTTATGTTGTAACGTTTACAACACATGTATAGTGTGACTGTCGCTTTTGTAAAACGACATGTTTTATGGCAGTGGGGTTTTAGTTCATGTTTTACAAGTTTTATGGTTCACACATGTTAAACAATTCGAAAATACTCCGCTGTGAGGTAGGGTCGAGCTGTCAATATGGAAGTGTTTACAACAAGAATGTCATTTTGAATAGAAAGAGCAATTATGACTTTTTTTTTTTATTGAGATATTACTGCTTGCGCTCCCTTTAAAAGTACCTCTAGTTTAATTTCTTCTCTTAAGTTGTGCTGAATATGAAGGGGTAAGGAGGAAAAGGTAGTTGTAATGGGAAGCGCTAAGAAAATGACAGTGATGAATGAAGAAAATGGAGGGGAAATAAGGAAAGATGAGGTGAAAGCAGTTATTAAAATGATGAAAACAGGTTAGACACCTGGGTTGGATGGGTGTCATGCGGAGTGCCGAAAAAAGGGAGGTACAGTGATGGTGGACTAGCTGGTGAGGTTGTTTAATGTTTGTCTAAAAGAGGGTAGAGTGAAGGAGGACTGGAGGAGTTCCTGTATAGACCCACTGTACAAAGGAAAAGGGAACAAGTGTGAGTGTAGTAGTTTGAGAAGGATCAGTTTGTTGAATGTAGTTGGGAAGGCTTATGGGAGGGTTTTTGATTGAGAGGATTAGGAGAGGAACAGAGGGAGTAATTGGTGAGGAACAGTGTGGGTTTAGGACTGGTAAGGGTTGCGTGGATCAGATTTTTGTGGTAAGCCAGATATGTGAGAAAGCTTTAGGAAAAGATAAGGATTTTTTGGGGGCCTTTATGGATTTGGAAAAGGCTTATGACAGGGTAGATAGGAAATCACTGTGGGAGGTATTGCAGATATATGAGATAGGAGGAAAGCTGTTAAGAGCAGTCAAGAGTTTTTATGAGATTAGAAGAGCCTGTGTTAGAATTAAAAATGGAGAGAGTGAGTGGTTTGAGGTAAAGGTGCGACTTCGCCAGGGATGTGTTATGTTGCCCTGGCTGTTCAATTTATACATGGATGGGGTGGTGCGACAGGTAAATACAAGGGTAATGGGCCGGGGATTGGAGATGGTTAAGGAAAAATGGGAGATAAGCCAGTTATTGTTTGCTGACGACACTGCGCATGTGGCAGGGTCAGAGGAGGAATTAAGGAAGTTAGTGACGGAATTTGGGAAAATGTGCAAAAGAAGGAAGTTGAAGATAAATGTGGGTAAAAGTAAGGTGATGAGATGTACAAGGGGAAAATGTGGCAGTAAATTGGAAGTGAGTATTAAGGGAGAGAGACTGGAGGAAGTGGATAGCTTTAGATACTTGGGTGCGAATGTGGCGGGAAAGGAAGGAGTTGGGGTGGAGGTAGAATGTAGATTGAAAAAAGCAAGTAAATGCCTTGGGGGATTGGAAAATGTAATGAGAAATAAGCATGTGGGAATGGATACTAAGAGGAGATTGTATGAAGGCGTGATTGTGCCGACAGCATTGTATGGGGCAGAAACATGTCACATAAGAGAGGAAGAGTTTAAATGTGTTTGAGATGAAATGCCTGAGAAGTATGATAGGGGTTACTAGGCTGGACATAGTGAGAAACGAGGTGAGGAGAGTGGGGTGGAAAGGGATTTGAGATGATGAAAGAAAGAGTATTGGGATGGTTTGGACACATGGAAAGAATGAGTAAAGAAAGACTAGTAAAAGAAGTGTGGAAGGTGGAAGGAGTGAATATGAGGGGTCGACCAAGCATGTGATGGATGGATGGGGTAAAAGAGGCATTTGGAAAGAGGAGGAATGTCTGTTGAGGTAGTAAGGGAGAAGACAGACAATAAGGGTGAGTGGAGAATTCTTGTGTATGGATGATGCTGTGATGCATGGAAGGGAGTGGGTGGGGGATGGGGGTTGAGTATGTGTGAATGGTATTTTGACGCAGGGCGAAAGGATTCCTTCCCGTCTTCTCGTTTTCTGCATGAGGGGACGGAGAGGGGGGGTGGTCGCCGATTAAATGAAGCTGCCTTGCTGTGGATGTGCTGTGTCTTGCTTCATTGCTTCTGACCCAGGGCAGTGGGCAAGATGCAAGGATGACCCATCATCCAGGAGGAACCAAGAGGTGTATGTGGGGATGGAATGGGTGGGAGTGGATTTTATATGCCTTTGTTTTTTGCTACCTCCCGTGTAAGGGGGAAAGGGCCGTTGATATATAAAGTTATTTTTAGTAGCATACGGTACGGTTTTCATTCAAGCTGTTGGCTTCCCGGAAAGTATTGCATCAGCACATAACCAGTTCTACCGAGGTTTTTGATTAATATGCAGAGCAGGTTATAAATAATTTTCACGTGACCCTTGACAAGTCTATGGCTTGACCTTTACTATTATCGTGGTACTATTAGTTTGCTTATCTCGCAATATGTGTAAAGATTATGGGGAGACGGTGAGACCACTTACTCTGAGAACGTTGAGTGTAGAGCGGCCCGCACGCCATATTGCAGAGCCGCGTGACGTCATAACGCTGCCAGACAACGCCTATGCTCTCCGTCACAAACGGTCTTATCTCCCGGGCGCTTGCACAACACGCTTGTGCTCCAACGCCCAACGCATACACTCCTACTGCCTCACAACCCCCTGGGTTTCACTTGACTCTTGCCCGAGACACATGGACTACACATGCACGTGCGGATTTCTATCGAAAAAGAATAGACTAGTGTAGCGTGGAAACGAAGTCTTGTTTGTTGAATTACCTTTGTTTTGTGTTGTTTCTTTCGCACACTACCTTCTGCTCCATCACTCCACTTCTTTCCGCGCGCTCTCTCTCTCTTCTCATTAACCACTGTTTTGCCGTTCTCTCATCATCCGTAGTCAGTAATTAGACATCATATATTAAAGTTAATTAGTTCATTCCCCAGAACACAAACCAAGATATACATTTTTTTCATATTTTCCCATCGTATGGACATGTAAACGTGCGCTGTTTCTAGTAGCCTCGGGCACTTCATCATTGCCACCACCACTGTCATTATCCAAAACAATGGTGCTAACATTAGCAACAATATTCACCAGGACTCCCACCCTTAGCGGAAACACTCATCACCTACATCACCACCACCATAATTACTATACTTTCACCACCACCATCATTACTATACCTAGGTCACCACCATCATCAACTCCCTACCACCACCCTCACCATCCTATTCTTTCGTCATCCATCTTTCACTCTGTCCTGTTTAATCAGTATTGTGTTTAGATTTTCATTCTTTATGTTGCTTTCCTATGACTGCAGCTGCAGAGGATCGCATAATCAATTAATTCCAAGTAACTTTTCGCGTTCGTCTCCCTCCCCCCCTTGCTTGTGCTTTCCATTGTCATGGACTCGTACATGACTCATGGTACCCACAGTCACGTTATTGACTCATGCTCCCCACACGCGTGACTTGGGGGGGGGAGGGGGGCGCTAGCAGACCCTATCAGACTGCAGTGTTATCTGACTGAGATCGGGAAGACCCGACACATAGAGGTTCCGTCGTGAATTTAAAGTTTGTTTACATTCGTTAGGGCGAGGACCGTTGCGCGTCGGTTGAGCCTCTTGATCCGGTGACGCGCGCTCGGCGTCGGCTTGGAGTGGATCGTGTAAGACGATTCCATTCAGTTTGGGGGGCGGGGGACGGACTCAGGGCTGAAAGAATGTTTCTGTCGACCGTAATTCCGCGTGTGTTGTACTGAATCTGCTTCCCAGCCGAAGAGAATTGTTTGGTTTGAAAAAAAAGTAATCTTATTGAATGTCACACCTCTGTTGCTCATAATGAAAGTAGCGCAACATTTGTCTATCATTGGCTGGGGTGAGCTCTCCATGTGTGTGTGTATGTATATATACCGCCTCATTATTTTTTATCCAACTTTCATGATCTCTAAAGATATAACATCGATATCTAGATTTTCTTGTGCGTTTTTTCCTCAACAGTTTAACCGTTACTCGTTCTAAGGAGTGATTTAGCATGACATCCTCATTGGGGGATTGAAAATCGTATGCTCTTACTGACGTCTCGCGATGTCTCATAAGGGATTCGAACCGCTTACATTTGGCTTTTCGTTCCCCATGACGCTGATACAGATTCTATTCCAAAATGGGAGGCAAGGTAATGTTTTATTAATTTCCCTTCTCTTCATGTATGTAAATCTCTTGTGACGTCGAAAGAAGGGAAGGGGCTGGGGGTCAGAAGGAGGGCAGGTCTGCAGATGATGATTGTTGATATTGTTGTTGTTGTTGTTATGCAACACATTATGCGATAATGTCATCCAAAGCATTTGTGTTCGAATTGAGGTATATAGCCCCCCTCTTTCCTGGGAGAATGATATCTGTTAATATTTGAAAGGATAGAATGTAAGAAGCTTACCGTTAAATACGGGTAGACAGTTCCTCCCCCACCCGCTCCCCTTCAGCGTAACCGTCACTT
>NC_134805.1:44936249-44956249 GCF_046742065.1 Oratosquilla oratoria | reverse complement strand
TTTTCATGCAATGACTCGCATTCCAAACGGACATGACATGATAGATCATGGATCTGTTTTTGAAGTAGAGCCCCCCCCCCCGTTTTTCAACGTTTGTGTGTGAGAGAGATTCACCATGGTGTTGGATCACGTGTTGTACTCGTGATCGTTAGCTATTACCCTTCCCGATGAGACCTCAGAGCTCATGTGTGTGTCTTTATGGATCAAGCGGCTTAATGCTAAGATGAGCTTATGTTTTGCGAGTCACCATGTTGTATATGAATGCGCTGAATAACATATTGCAGAGACAAATGGCAGATGAGACCGAACAATACTGAAACAGATGTAACGAGTATTGAGGAAGAAAAAAATGGATTGGGCAGATTAAACGAGATGTGCAGGCGATAGACTAAACAGGGAAGGAAGGAAGAGAATAGAAGGATTAAGAAAGGAAGAAAGAGAGAGAAAATTAAAGTTCGAACAGACTGACAGACAAGTGTATAGGGCAGCTATGAAGGTCAGACATTTGTCAGGCGGTCAGCAGTCACGTAGGGGAGACAGAAATACCAGATGCAGATCGAAGCAAGTAGGCAGGCAGACAGAGAGGAGGCCAGCAGGCAGGCAGACAGCAGGCGAATAGAAGAGGTAGGCATTCATACACGAACAAAGTAAGCAGGCAGGCAGCCAGACAGAGAGCAGGCAAGCAGAAGGAATAGGTAGGCAGGTAGTGAGACAGAAATACGAGCACAAGAAGAAGTAAGTAGGTGGGGAAACAGCAGGCGAGCAGTAGAGACAGGGAGGCCAGCAGGCAGGCAGGCAGGCAGGCAGGGAGACAGAAATATCAGATAAAAGAACGAAGTAATCAGAAGGGGAAGCAGGCAGGCAAGCAGCAGGCGAGCAGTAAAGAGACAGGTTGGCCAGGAAGCAGGCAGACAGGGAGACAGAAATATCAGATACAGAGCGTAGTAAGCAGATGGGGAAGAAGGCAGGCAGACAGCAGGCGAGCAGCAGAAGCAGACAGGGAGGCGGATATGCTGGAAGACGGGCAGGTAGATTAGCAATCAAGGAAGCAAGCGGACATCGAGGCAAGCGTGGTTAGTCGACACGCGTTGCAGTTGATTAGGTAAACAAGCGGCGACAAAGACATCTCGAACCTTAAAGAGAATATTTAGCGCTTGAGTTTGGTGCTAGGGTGTCTTCGGCGACAGAGACGTTCTTCGGGGACGTCTTGTATCTCCGGGGACCAACCCTTAAGCGCGAGTCTTTCTGGGCGCCGAAGAATGAGTATCGTGCAAGTCGCCTTTGCGAGCTTCTCTCAGCCCCGTTTCTGCCTCTGTTGGACTCGAGGGGTATCGCTAGCGCCAGGCGATTTCATTCAGTTGAGTGAAAAGAACTCAAAGGCGCGTGGGTGGAGTGTTCTGTGTAAAGTACAAGAGTGAAATCTTACTCAGATATGAAACTCCATCAAACGGAAACTTCTGCATGCGATCCATCCTTGCCTCTTTGTGACCACTCTCCCCTCCCCACCCCATTTTTTTTTGGGGGGGTGGGGGTGGGAGGTGAGCCTTCCAAGGAATGGCACTTGCTCCTGGAATTCCAGTCAACGAGCATTCCAGCTTCGCCGTAACGTCATTATAATTTCTGGAATTGCTTGGTAGCGTCTTTCGACGCCGTATTTCTCGGAAACTTCAGCGGTTTAGAGTTGTTTTGATTTCTGGCAGGAGAAGGAGGAGGGGGAAGAAGAAGGGGATGTGGTGGTGGTGGGGGAGGGTGGTGGAGGAAGAGAAAAAGAAAGGGAGGAGGAAGAAGAGGAGGTGATTGTGGCGATGGTGGTGGTGGTGGTTTAAGAAGAATAAGAATAAGATAGAAAGAAGAGAAGTGTAAGGCTGAAGCATCTGAGGGGGTCTCCCTAATCCTATCAAGCCGTTAGTATAATTTCGAGACCCTTATGCACAGTTCCAGGTTATTTGATTGAGCTGGAAAGTAGCCTCCTGTAGGAAAAGATTAGAAATCCACCAAATAAGCCCCCCCCTCCTCCTTTTTTCTTTTCTTCTCTTATTTTATTTTTATTTTATTTATTTACTTTTTCTTTTACTACAATTCTCGTCACTGACGTGACATTTTTATTTGTGTGCTTGTGAGAGTAGGCGGAATTTAGTCATGTCAAATGCTTACATTTGTACAAAACTGTAAAACATCCTTAAATTTACTATTGTAACTTCCCTTACCTAATGTGCAACAACTAATTATTTGTCTAAGAGTATACGGGATTTGTAACCATGAAATTCGATTAAAACAACAGGATCTGGGAATTATATTAGTAGGATTGAATTCCGCATTGGCGACGGGATGGAAGAGACTGTGTTTGTGTGTGGGCAGAATATACAAGCGCGCTACTATTACAGTGACGATATTTGAAAATTGTCACCGTTTTCCAAAGGCATCATCCAACAACAGATTTCAATGTACAAAATGTTTTGAAACTAGAGGCAACATATCATAGAGTGAAATTGATTGAAAATTGAGTGTGTGCGCTTTTGTGAGCACGTAAGCGTGTGTGTACTTATGTGAGTGTGTGTGTGCGTGCATGTGTAGATATATGAGTGTTTTTGTATATTTGTGTGTGTATTTGTGTACGTGTGTTTGTGTGTGTGTGTTTTTAAGTAATAGTAGTAATGTTATTTGGTTTATAAAGTTCACAGTGATTCAGAGATACACTGACAATATATGTGTACATGCGTGAGGGCTTGTGTGTGTGTGTGAGGGCTTGTGTGTGTGTGTGTGTGTGTGTGCAGCAGCAGTTTACAACAAATGTTGTCCGTTTTGGCTCGTGCGTGTTTTTTCTACAGAAACGGATAAGTCTCATGATGTTGATCACGAAAGATCGGAGACCCCGCCACCAAAAGGAAGAAGAGGAGGAGGAGGAGGAAGAGGGCCTGTTATTGATCCAGGTCTGGGAATGCACTTAGTGACTCAAGGGAACAGGTCGATTCTTGTTCACGGGAACTGTGAATCACGAAGTGTAACTCATTCTTCAGGTATGGGTCATCGAACTTCTGAAGGAGTTCGAGGTTCTCGAAGTCCTCGTGGTTCTTGGTGGTCGAAGGTCTTACTCGAGATGACACTTGGGTCCTCCCGCATCTCCCGAGTGTTGTATGACGTTTTCGTGATGCATTGAAAATGACGTCATAGAATAAGGCTTCTTGTAATTTGGCGCCATGAGGATAAAGTACAGAATAAGCTTTGTGTTGTTCTGTTCCTCTTCTGTGTGTGTGTGTGTGTGTGTGTGTGTGTGCGTGCGCGCGCGTGTTCGTGTCCCTTTTAATTGATGTGAAAGGAGTAAAAGTGTCACCACTCAGCCTCACTCATCACATCACACTTCACCGGAGCGCATTCGTCGTCGCTTACCGACGGACTGTCATAAGAAAGTCTTTTAATGACTTAAAAACGCCACACAGCGCTCCTATTTTCTTACTTGCCGTGTCTGGAGAACCCAGAATATGACACCAAAGGTCAGAAATGTAGATGTGACTCACACTACCGGTTTCAGGTCAAAACAGGTCGATGAGATGGCAGATTGATGGCCCGCGCGTTGACGACCAATTTGCATGAGGTGGTGACCCGGCTGGGTGGCTGGGGGGATCGCCGGGAGTGGAGGGTGAGGGGGTGGTGGGTTGGAGGGGACAAACGAAGGGCAAAAAACGAATCAGGAAATTCATCGCAGTAACAATTTTGAAGAAACAGTAAATCAGAGGGACGGGGAAAGTTTGTGAATGATGTAGCGTTGCATCTGGGAGAGGAGGAGGAAGAGGAAGAGGAAGAGGAGGTGGTGGTGGTAGTGGTGTGATCCAGTGATGGCTTCCACGTATCTGGAACAATCACGTCATTAGCAGAATAAGCTGAAAGTTTATGGTTTCATGAATAGGAGGAAGAGGAAGAGGAGGAGGAGAGATAAATGGATAGGAGACTGAGAATATGAGCAAAAATGTATTATCTATAATAGACTAATATTGAAGTAATTTCCAAACAGTGTAATTCTCTCAGTCTGTCACACACACACATACACACGCATTCTTTCTCTTTCTCTTTCTGTCTCTAGCATAAGTATACTTGCACCTGGAAACTTCCCAGTGTTGCCATCATTGTGGTCTTTCTTTTTCAAGTTGAAGAGGAATGAACCGCGTAATTGTAAGACAGAAGACGAGCGTCACGCTTCCGTTGTAGTTTCTGGGGTAACTTGGGACAAAGAAGGCAATTAATGAAGCTTGCCTGCTCTGTACGGCCCACATTCGCGCGCGCGCGCACACACACACACAAGGAAGTATTTCCATTTTTTACAAACCCGTATACAATAACTTTTCGCAATATTTCAATAATCTCTCACCCTCTCCCTCTCCCTCTCCCACTGTTATTTTTTCTTCGTGATTTACTCCCAAATATATCATTTTCAAAGCCTTACCTTTCGGTACACCTTTCAGCTTACCGCGGTGCCGAAGTATCTTGGCACTATCCTGTGTTCCTTCCTAAGAGTGCCAAAGAGCAGAGAGGTCACCTCGGCACTCCCGACCTTTACGGGCCATGAAAGTCAGAGGGAGCAAAGTGCCACTGGGGAGTTGGGGGAGTTTCATTGGTTAAAGTGCTCGGCTCGCGTCTGGAAGGTCACCCCTGGTAGGGATCATTCTTGTTGGACTTGGAGAACGTTATTGAAGTTTCTGCGTCCTACGTGGTTCCTCTTGGTTGAATGAAATCACCTGGCTACAGATAAAAGGAAGGTCTTGGTGAAAAGGGTTGTTGTGTGTCCATTGCGTTGTATAAGGAAATAATAATTTTGTTTATATGAGAAGATGGTGTGGTATTATATAATTCTGTTAGCATTATGTATACAAGTAGAACTTAAAAGTGATGCGTCATTGTATGTGTGTGTGTGCGTACGTGTAATGGATGATTCCAGAACATAACAATTTGCCATTTCCAACAATAGCATAGAATGATAATGATTATTATTATTATCACGAGTTCACGGCTTCAAACTGGGATGGCACTTGTGCTCTCTCATAGATCTCGCCAGGAAGAAGCTTTGGACTGTTGTCTGCGTTGTGTATGTGTGTTTGTGTTGTGTGTTTTGTGTGTGTGTGGGCGCTCGCTTATGCTTTTGTGTATACAGGTGGCAGGATCATTATTGTGGCGCTTGTCTGGACATCGTTACCTGCATGGCGCTGCTTGGCACTTCTTACGATTGCCTCCTCCTCCTCTTCCTTCCCTTCCTATCTCCCTCTCCTTCCTCCCTCCTCCTCCTCTTCCTTCCCTTCCTACCTCCCTTTCTCATCCTCCTCTTCCTTCCCTTCCTACCTCCCTTTCTCCTCCTCCTCCTCCTCCTTACCTTCCTACCTCCCTCTCCTTCCTCCCTCTTCCTCCTGTTCCTTCCCTTCCTACCTCCCTCTCCTTTCTCCCTCCTCCTCCTCTTCTTCCTTCCCTTCCTACCTCCCTTTCTCCTCCTCCTCTTCCTTACCTTCCTACCTCCTTCTCCTTTCTCCCTCCTTCTCCTCTTTCTTCCCTTCCTACCTCCCTCTCCTTCCTCCCTCCTCTTCCTCTTCCTTCCCTTCCTACCTCCCTCTCGTTCCTCCCTCCTCTTCCTCTTCCTTCCCTTCCTACCTCCCTCTCCTTCCTCCCTCCTTCTCTCCCTTTCTCCCTCCCTTCCTCCCCTCCCTTTTCCCCCTCCCTCCCACCTACACTGCCTCAGCATCATCACTGAAAGCATTCCCATCTTCCTACCCATTTCTTTCCTTTTTTTTCATATCTCCCATTTGTCATTCCCATTCCCGCTCTCCCCTTCCTCTGCCATTCTTCTATTCCTCTCCGCCTCTCTCTCTCTCTCCGTTATTTCATGTCACTGTTTGTATACTTCCTCCCACCACCAAGCAAGATCATGACACTTGTTTCTAAACATGAGCGTTCGGAAAACTATGGATTTTGATTCTTCTTGATAGAATTCTAGAAGGAATTTATATGCCTTTGTCAGAATCCTTCCCCTTATTGGAGAACACTGTTCTAGAAATGTAAGCTAGAAACCAACTGAAGGAAGTTGGTCTTAAAGCAGGGAAAGCTTGTTCTTCAGAAAGAGGGGTCTAGAGGTGCTTTCACAGAAAACAAAGGAGAGACGAAATACCCGAGAGAGAGAGAGAGAGAGAGAAAGAGAGAGAGAGAGGGGGGGGGGAGAGATAAGGAAGGCCTTGAATCACCATCGCTTCTTGACTACTTCTTCTCTATTCTTCCCTCTTTGCTCCCTCTCCCCCCTCTCCCCCCCCCCTTTTCTCTTCTCTCGGATGTTGTTGTGTTCTTCCCATTCTCCCTTTTCTCGACTCACGTTTCGATTCCTTCGTTCTATTGTCGCTCCTCCCCCCCCCCCTAGTTCTCCGTTGAAGTCCCTTTTGTTGTCTCTCCTCTATTCTTTCTTCTATTTCATTCTCTCCCTCTCTCTCTCTCTTTCTCCCCTTCTCCCTCCCTCCTTATCTCTCTCCCCATCTCTTTCCCCCCTCCCCCCTCTCCTCTCTCTCTCTCTCTCTCTCTCTCTCTCTCTCTCTCTCTCTCTCTCTCTCTCTCTCTCTCTATCCCCCGTTGAAGTCCCTTTTATTGTCTGTCCTCTATTATTTCTTGCACTTCATTTCTCTCCCTCCTCCCTCCCTCCTTCTCCCCCCCTCCCTCTCTTCCGCCCTATTTCTCTCCCTCATTCATACTCTCACTGAGTGAACGAGTTAGTGTAATTCCTCCACTAAATGTAATCCTTCGCAGGGCGTCAGTGGTTGTTACGTTAGTGATAGTTGGGCTGACTTGCGCAACGGTCTAGGCTCGTAAAAGTAACGGGAGCGGTTTTGTAACGAGAGATGGTATATGTAACGCCTTGCCAAGTTTGGCTCGTTAACTTGTAGAAGTTAATGAATAAGAACGTAAGAATGGAGGAGACTGCAAGAGACCATAAAGCCCACACTAGAGAGTTCCATGTCCCTTAACGCACGTCATCTCTGTCTATGATATTGTATCATCTTCTCGTAAAACTACCCATTGTTCCAGCGCTCACTATATGCTTATCAAGTCTAACAGGCTAAATCGAATAGAACATTCACAGACTTTGAATACTTTTAAAGATTTTGAATACATTTTGAATAACAAAGATGAAAGAATAAGTGCCTGGAATGATGGATTGTTTGCCAAAAATTGTAAGATTCTTGAATTTAATTCCAGGGCCTGGAAATGAAATTAAACAAAAAGAGTTATTAACGATATATGAATATAATTTTTGGTCAGTAGACTTAAGAGTATACCATCACTTAGGAGGGGTTATTGATATTGATATTCAGGCAACGAAATCAATGGAAGATTGTTTGAAAAATAGATGCCGATAATGTGGATTTTGGATAATCCAGGCATCTTCTTGCCCATTATTCAAGTTCAAATTTAAGGGAAAAAAAAAAAAAAAAAATATATATATATATATATATATATATATATATGTATATATATATATATATGTAGCATATGAGAAAAGGAGACATATATATTTTTTTCTTTCTTTTTTCCCTACTGTATCGATACCAGGATAAAGCATTTTCTTACGGAAATCCGATTTGCTGTGTAATTCATACTCACGGACACTCACGAAAGGATGACCACGGATGTGGAAATCCGTCCATAATTTGGACGGAAAACCCGCCCGCCGTGCCATGCGGACCAGAAACCTCCCCCTCCCCCCCTCGGGTGAGTGAGGGGGGAAGTATGCAGTCACGCCCACGCCGCCCTGACTCACGCCCCTCCGCCCACCGCTTCACGCCCGCTGCCTGCTTACCCACCCATGCCCATCTCCGCCTAATTGCTGAAGGAACCACCTCCACTACCTCCCTCCACCTACCCCCTCCTCCTCCTCCTCCTCCTCCTCCTCCTCCTCCTCCTCCTCCTCCTCCTTCTCCTCCTCCTCGTCCCCTTTGAATAGCGCAAACAAACGACGCAGGGGAACCTTTCCGCCCACGCAGGCGATGTGAACGAGGTGGAGTCTGGTGGAGGAAGAAGGAAAGGAGGAGAAGGAGGTAGAGATGGAAGATGAGGTGGAGATAAAGGATGATGAGGAGGAGGAGGAGGAGGAGGGGGGAGAGTAGAAGGAAACTAGGTGGAGAGTGCTGGAGGAAGATAAGGTAGAGGTGGAGGAAGAGGAGATGAAAATAGAGTAGGAGGTAGAGATGGAGGGGGAGAAGGATAACGACGAAGAGGAGGAGGGAGAGTAGAACAAGAAGAAGGAAAAGGAAAATATGAAGAGGAGAGAGGGTTTGGACGAGGAGGAAAAACCAAAAGAAAAAGTAAAAAACGAAGACGAAAAGGAATCGAATATTTGAAAGATGTTATACAGGTATAGAGTTTTCAGGGATGGATGAAGAATTAAAATAGAGGTTACTTTTTGGTATAGCTACGAAGTGCGTGTGTGTATGTGTGTGTGTGTGTGTGTATAAATATATATATATATATAAGAAGCTCTGCAAAAACACACACACACACGCACGCACGCACGCACGCAGATAGTGAGGTCCCCCTCATGTAAAAATGCCCACAGCTCGTTTGTACACCATACCTTTGAAGAAAGCATACCTGCGAAACTCGTTAGGAATAAACTTAGACTAAGACTCTTGTGTTTTCTACTCCAGTTACGTTAACCTATCAGAATGTCTCAACACACACACACACACACACACACACACACACACACACACACACACACACACACACACACACACAACACTGAATGGGTCCCAGTGACTAGAGATACGTTTTTATCAACCACACTGCACTTTAATTCTAAGCCATCAACATCGGAAGAACCGTGGAGGCAACATGCAGAAATTGAAAAGTGGTACGCCCGAGCACTTGAACCTACGGCCAGCACGTGACCAGTGCTGTAGTGACTTATGCCATTGCACCATCAAGAGAGATGGTGCAATGGTCTAAGTCACTACAGCTCTGGTCACGTGCTGGCCGAAGGTTCGAGTCCTCGGGCGTACATTTCTATTTCTGTATGTTGCCTCCACGGTTCTTCCGATGTTGATGGCTTAGAATTAAAGTGCATTGTGATTGATAATCATATATATATATATATGTGTGTGTGTGTGTGTGTGTGTGTGTGTGTTTTGCGATATTTTAGTAGTCCAACAACAGTGACAACAATTGGAGGTTCATTTGGACGTAACGAGTCAGGTTCCAGTTTCCGGCCCTGAACAGGACACCCGGCGTAGCACACGAGTGCACGCACACACCCACACTTCACTCACTCAACGGGGAGACTGGATGGGCATACGACAGTGCAGCTCACGTACCCAGCCTCCTGTCTTCTCTCTTCTCTTTTCTCTTTTCATACCTTTTCTCCCCTCCTCTCTCCTCCCCTCTCATCATTTCCCCTCCTTTTCGTTCCTCTTCCCTCCTCTCCCCTCTCATATCATCTTTCCTCCCCTCCTCTCTCCTCCCCTCCACTTCGTTCCTCTTCCCTCCTCTCCCCTCTTATCTCATCTCATCTCTTCCCATCCTCTCCCTTCTTCTCCTCTCCATCTTTCCACTTCTCTCTCTTCTCTTCTTTCGTCTCCTCTCCTCTATTCGCCTCTCTTCTCCTTTCTTCCCTTTTCCTCTCCTCTCCTCTCCTGTTCTCTCCACATTTCCTCGCCTTATCTCCTCTCTTCTCTTCACACCCTCTTTCCTCTCATGCTCTCTCCTCTTTTCTCTTCTTTCTTCTCCTCTCTTCTCTTCTCTTCTCCTCTACTCTCCTCTTCTCGTCTCTCTTGACCCTATATTTCTTCTCCAATTCTCTTGTTTGCCTTGCTCTCCAGCCGCTCTTCTCTCGACTCTTTTTACTCTGTTCCACACTCGTCTCTTTTTTTTTTCCATCGTGCCCCCTCTCTTCTTCCCTTCTGCCTTTTTTTTTTCCATTTACCAGGCCTCTCCCCCTCTCCTCTCTCTCTCTCCTCTCTCTCCTCTCTCTCTCTTTCTCTCTCTCTCTCTCTCTCTCTCTCTCTCTCATACAAGTATTTGCATTTTAAACGTCAGGTTTAGTTTTGCAGCTTCGTTCTATATTTAAACATCATTTTGTTCAGTCTCCGTTTCTTCCTTTTACTCTCCTGCTTCTTCAACATCTTTTGAAGTATCTTTTTTCTTTTCTCTTTTTTTTTTTTTTTTTTAACCTTCAGTTCCATATTTCTTTTTCTTCTTCCCCGTTTTACTAAATTTTCTTTTTCTTCTGCTTCTGAAGCTTCTTTTTCAGTATGGTTTTCTCTTCTTCAGCTTTATCTTATTTTTTCTTCGTCTTCATTTTTTTTCTTCTTCTTCTTCTGTGCTGGTGTGATCGGAAACGTGCTCGTCTTGCATTTGCTTAGTTGCGGGTTCGAGTCCCGCTGTTCGCTCCGATTCCCTGCAGTGACTGTTCCCTGACCCAACAGACCAGTCGCTTAGGGCAAAGGTGAATGCCTTCAGTCGCAGTTACGCGTCTCCTGGCGTAGCAATTTTCCTTCTTTTTCTTCTTTGTCATCATCATCTTCTTTTTCAGATTCTCCTCCTCCTCCTCCTCCTCCCCCATCATCTTCTTTTTCAGATTCTTCTTCTCCTCTTCCTCCTCCTCCCCCTCCTCCTCCTCCTCCTCCTCTTCCTCTTCCTCGTGCGTCTTGTTTGGAAGGGCAGGTTCTTCTTCGTGCTTCTCAGGATAGGCTCGTCAGCATGACTTTATCATCTCTACCTTTCCATAATCACTTGTGGTATCGCAATCTTATCACACGTGATTTGATCCCGCAATTTATTGTTCCGCAATATGTTTCATATTCTTTCAATCCTCTCTGCCTATGTTTGACGTCTTAACATTAGATGGAGGTCAGATGGAAAGGGACGCGTCAGGGAAGGTTGCAGGATTGACGTGGCAGAGGTTGGCATAATCATTCGACTTATGGAGGCGGTTGGAAGAAGCCTTTGTTTAGCAGCGGACTTCGGTATCTCTTAGTGATTCCCATTGTCACGGGCTATCTAGAAGGAACTAACAAGCCCGGTCACAGCCCGACATTCCGAGTGCTTTTGCGGACACGGGGGAGCGGTTGGGGGGTTGGGGGAGGGAGAAGGAGGGACAAAGGGAGAAGAAGGGGACGAAGAAAAGAGAAGAAGATTGGAAGGACGGGAATGTGAAAGAAGAGGAAGGAAACACGGGAGGAAGCCGGGGGCTGCCAAAGGGAGGAGGAGGAAATTGAGGCTAAGGACGAGGAGGAGGAGCAGGAGAAACTGGATTAAGAGGAAAAGAAAAAGGAAGATGAAGAGTAGAAGGAAAATGAAATGGAGATGTATGTGGTTATCTACCAATGATGACTAAATATTTTGTATTTTGCAATAAGTTGACGCACTTCGTTGGTTAGCTTCTGGCTGAAGGGTCCCGGTCGACCGAAAGGTCTCGCAGGCCGGCGGTCGCTTCCCATAATCCATCTACCCATAGCCAGAATAAAATCCATTAAGTGTGTCACCTTGCTGGCGGGGCTTTTGAACGTGTTTGTCGTCCAATGGGGCTTTTGGGCGTGTTTGTCGTCCAATGAGACTTTTTGTCCTGAAGGAGGACAGCTGACAGACCCTCTCTTCGCCGTCAGTCCCGTCATCCGCCCCCTCCCCCCCCCCATCCCTTTGCCTTTGACATGTCGGTCATGTGACATCGTCACGTCACACGCACGCACAGACGCACGCAAACATTGGCCCGAGTTCCCATCGCCCGCCAATATACATAGCCCGGCGCTACGTAACGGTGAATTTGTAACTCGCTACGGTAAGTGCGTAATGAGCGTAACGTTAAAGCTGTAACGGGCGTAATGGCAAATTTGTAGCGAACATAGAGGCAAACGTGAAATAACGTATCGGTACACGTGTAACAAGCTTAAAAGAAAAATGTAACGAACGTAACTGTAAAAGTGTAACGAGCGTAACGGTAAACGTGTAACGAACGTAACGGTAAACGTATAACGAACTTAATAGTAAACATGTAACGAGCGTAATGGTAAACGTGTTACAGGCGTAACGTTCACATGATCGTAACGCCTGTCGGGGTGATCAAGTCTCTTTCCGTGAGTTTCTCTTTCTGTCTGTCTGTCTGTCTCGTGGTTTGCGGAGCTACCCGCTCGGACCGGTCACCTTGTATACATGAGCGCAGTAGGCCAATGCAGTGACCCCAGAGGAACCTGAGGTCACCTCGGAAGGGTCCGTTGCTCCAGCTAAGCCACACTGCCGACCCGCTGTTGGGGAGGGGTGGGGGGTCACGTGGTGGGGGGGTTGAAAAAGGCTGAGAGTTCCTGGAATGTCGTCGAGTGTAAGAGTCGCGCCCATTTTCTATCGCTCTGGAAGTGTGAGGTTAGTGTGGCGAGAGGGAGTGGGGTGGGAGGTGGTGGTGGAGAAAGGAATAGTATTTTGGGAAATGTATTTTCTGTATTTATGCGAAGGAGAGTCGGTAGCTGGTAGATTACAATGAAGAGATATATTTATGTACCGTGCGCGCACATACACGCACACACACACGCGCGAATGATCTAGACTCGACAAAGGAGATTGTAAGAAAAAATGGCAAAATCACCATAACTAGAAAAGAAGTCACGCGCGAACAAAGGGAAAAAAATATTGAGAGAACGATTTAAAGGCTTTCCCCAGAGGAGAGCGATCATCATCTCGTTCAGGAAGGAAGAAGCTTTGGGTATTGAGAAGAGGAACCTGGAACAGAAGTGAGCCCCGCGTTTATAAATGAACTGAAAAGTTGCATCAACGGATCAGGAACTGGAGGACTAAAAGCTGCGGAGAAAGAAGAAGAATGAGAGGAAGAGGAAGAGGAAGGAGAGTGGGTAGTGCCAAAGATAGGATGGTCGGAAGAGCATAATGCCCTCAGCACATGTAAGTGGAGAACCGTGGTTCTCCTGCCCGGGGTTCCAAGCCTCTGAAGAGGCCTTAGCTTCCAAAGGGGCCCGAGGATGATTTCGTCAAAGGGTACAAACCATCAACAGAATAACATAAGTCAAAGATCCATGAAGATTTGAGAGTCACTGATGTAGATTCCGGTGTTGTTGTTGTATTCGTTATGGACTTTATTTTACTGGCGCAGTCCAACCCGTTTTTTCATGGTTTGGCGTGGTCTGAGCTAGCGTCAAAGGGCAATTCTCGGAGTCCAACTTACTTGGAGTGAAGCAGAAAGTTTCATTCTCAATTTAACCCATTAAACTCCGATGACAAGATGTCTTGTCATTTGGTCAAATAAAACAAAAAATCATAAAACACCAAAATGTTTGATCAAACACCAGAAAAATATGACGTCAGTCCTCGAGGACCGACGTCATATTTTTCTGGTGTTTGATCAAACATTTTGGTGTTTTATGATTTTTTGTTTTATTTGACCAAATGACAAGACATCTTGTCATCGGAGTTTAATGGGTTAACTATTGAACCTGTTAAGTGTGAGGCTGTCCTCTGATGAGCAAAAATCGTTTGACGCACGCCAGAAGAAAATCGGAAAAGTTCGATATTGCAACGAGAGGGAGGGCAAACCTTACTAAGGACCCATGTTTCATACTCGATGGCTGGTTCGAGATTGTCCACAATGATAAAAGCGCTGGTGAAGTACAATCCATGACAGTGAGACTCGATGGACAGTGCTCGGGTCTTGACAGCTGATCTGTGAATATTTGAATAACGACATTTGAGGATATTTTTGGAACGGTACGTGCACCATACTACCACTATCACCCTTCTCCACGTGTAGATAGGGTGCGTAGTGTTCCTAAAGAGTGTATATCCTGTTATGACAGCGTTATCGTGGTGATATGAACATAATCTTTGTAGTGTGATAGTCGTATGGAGTACGGATCACTTCAGGATTGTCGTACGGAGTGCATCAAAGTTATCGTTTTCAATGTTTACAATTTGTCTGATAATGCGCAGGGGCAAGGTGACCCAGTTAATCTGGTCCTTATGCTCACGTAGCATAAGGTCGTTCAAGAGCGATGCCCTAGATCTTTAATGGAATTCTGGTCATGCAAAAAGAACGTATCATTAGCTCTGTGGTATGTTATTAGCATGTAGAATGTAGGTTTTTTTTTTGTCGTGTCGATGGAGTTAGGGTGGGGTTTGTGTGTTTACGTGAAGACAGGGGAATGTTGACAGGGGCCGGGTTTCCCTAGACTGAATGAAATAGTCTTGAGGTATATTCTTATGCATTGTTTATTATTATTATTATATATTGTACCACGTTTCAATTTTTGCATGTTGGCCTCCTCGAGTCTCTCGATGTTGATGGCTTAGAATTAAAGTGAATTGTGTTTGATATATGTGTGATATGTATATATATATATATATATATATATTTAAGGACATGTCATTACCAGGTTATGTTTGAACTATATTGTCTATAATGCTTATATTATGTCCCATCAGGCCTTTGTGTCTCATGCACGCCGTATGGTAGATGAAGCCACTATAAGGCATAATTTAGTGGTAAACGAGTAACTCTGGAGTTTAGGGTCGTTCCTCTGACGTCATAATGACAATAATGACGTAATTGTAATTTACAATGACGTCATTACAATGGCATTATAGGCCTGGAACGCTTTTAAAGATCGAGAATGGAGCAGGGGATGCTTGCGCACGCGTGGCAACGTTGCCGATAAGGTTGAATTGTGTATGTCTTTATGGAGCAATTACGCCCATAATGATGTTTAATGTTTAGTGAAAGAGGAGCGGGTCTTTCGTGGTTTTGAAGAAAAGTAAAACTTGTGATTCTTCGACTCTTGGAGGGAGTCTCGACTTTCCGCCACCGTAGAAGGAACCTGGATTGTTTGCAAATGGCAACCGTCGGCTGCTACGACAGAAGAAACGTTAATTAAGGATTGAGTACAAAGATACTAAATAATTATATGTACAAATAACAGGTACGTCCATGCATACATACATATGTACATAAGTACGCATATGTGCATTATTATCATAATTTCTTTTCCACTTCGGTGTCTTGTCAAGCACTGGGCGTGCCGTGGGATGTTGCACAGTCTACTACTTGTATCATCACAGTTCTTTTTATGACCTCCTGCCCATTTCAGACGTCATAAACGATGATTCTGTCTGGATTACACTTAAGTATGAGCCCGGTGCCACACCGCGTCCTTGTTTTATTTCTTATTTGTTTGCTATAATTTTTCATTATTATTATTATTATTATTTTTTGGGGGGAGATAATGGCTGTTCAGAAAGAAAGGATTGGTAAAAGGAAGCGTGGGAACGGCGTAGGGGGGAGGGGGGTTGATGGTCAAGTCGACCAATTCTTGTAAGAGGGGAGGTAATGGCGGGAATGGGTTTCTTAACATTCTCCTCTAATGGCAACCTGATGACAACCTGTTTCAGCAGCATCTGGTCTTTGAATATCCATAAAAATAATTTGTGGCCGAAGTTCTTTTCGCCAAAGTTTGTCATGTGCTGTCCTTTTGCTCATTATAAGGGGGTTATCTTTACCCTCCTCCTCCTCCCCCTCTCTTCCCTCCCCTCCTCCTCCTCCTCTTGGGGTCAGAGGTCCCTGGGGTCGATTTTGTGGCACATATATATTTCGCTCAACTGGTGTCCTAAATGTCTCAAGTTTGAATGTATCCTTGTACAGTTTGCTTCACTTTCGTGCGAAGCTGGTTGAAGTGTCTTGCGGTTTGTTTTGGCACTTTTGTATAAGAAAAGATGGGAAATAATAACGTTTCCAGTGGTTGGGTAGCTCAAGCAACGTTTATTCAGACTATTTTGAAGCAGTCAATTAACCAGTCAATCACTGTCTTGCTTGCTCTGTTTTTACGGTGATTGTTTGTGCCAGTATCCATTGAAGGAAGATTAGCTGGGATGCAATTTTTTGTTTATTCATTTATTCAAGGATCAAAGGCTTTAACAAAGGTAATGCACACAAGGTCATCATATTAAGACAACAGGGCAGGACTCGCAGTAATGGATTTAAACTGGACAAATTTAGATTTAAGAAGGAAATAGCCAAGAATTGGTTTACTAACAAGGGTCGTCAAAGAGCGCTGAAACTATCAGTTGTTTAAGAAACGGTTGGACGACTTCATGGGTGGGGACAGCAGGTGGTAATGGACATGGAACTGCATAGTGTAGGCCTTATGGTCTCCTGCAGTCTCCTTCGTTCTTATGTTCTTATTTATTTGTTTATTTAGAGAGAGATAGGGTCCTCTTCATAATAGGCTTTCCCCATCCCCATTCCCCACCTTCAAACGCTTGTGTCAAGGCCGCAGCATCAAGCCTATATACTCGTATGTGGGTCGGCGGCGCTGGGATAGACATGACGTCACGTTTATTTACTTTTTTAAATTTCTCAACCGAACTTAATTGTGGCTGGGGTGGTGATCACCAACAACCGTTACGTGTGTCGAGTCGTAGGTGGTCATAAAGTCTCATTCACTCTCTGCTTGTCTGTTAAGTGGATTTGAAGCTGAGAGGTGATATTGGATAGCTCTTGTAGAGTAGAAAACGTAGACCAATGCCGGGGTCGGGTGGCGGGTGTAAGGGAGGAGGGGGTGGTGAGCGATGGCGCTTGTGGATCTCCCTGGTGGCTGCAAAGGCTACATGAGGAGACTACGCCCAGGTGAATAAAGAGATGCATTTCACTTAATGTGGTATATATTTATGTGTGGATCTTTGGTTGTACCGAATAGAGTATCTTTAATCCTCTAAGTGCATTTTTGTATGAGTATTGTGTATATATGGTGGAAGGGTTTAGTGTGTGCCTTCTGTGTATTTTGATACATTCCGTGAGTTATCGTTATTAACCAAAAATCATCGGCCTGTTGTGTAAGTTAAAGGAAAAAAGTACTCTTGTAGATTTTACAAAAGTGTGTCAGTATTCTTTCGCAAAGTTTGGATACAAAAGTCTTATGAACATTTGAATAATATAATCATGTGGCTTAGTATATATTTGCTTGGAGATAAAATCTTAGATCATCTCTTTTTGAGATGTAAAGTTCGTGGTAGTTTTTGGAAAGATTTCACGAAGCTTGCACGCTGTACATTGATCCCAGATCAAGTGTAAAGAACTGCTAGAATTACAAGATGTCTTCATTCAAGCCTTACTCTAGTTGACATACACTCACAGCTCCTTGTTCTTGTTATATGATTTTTTAAGCAAGCAGACACGGAGAATTGTCTTAAAGAAACTTCACGACTGCTTTTGTGAAGGGATTATATTTTGAGCTAAAGAAAACGCCGAGGTATTATTGTTAAGAGCTTCATATCCCCACAATTTTTTTTTTTTTTTTTTTTTTTTTTAACACTCGAGGGATGATGTAAGGTCTGTAGTCTGTTGCCCGGTGGGACTGTTAGGGGTCCGCAGAAAAATTATTATATAAAAGTTGGGACAGTACCTAGAGGAGTAGAAACAGAATCTCATAAGGTAGGGAGGTACACAGGATCCCGTGAAGAAGGGTCTTTCGAGCTTGTGAAGCACATAGTAATGTTAAGTGGAAGAATGTTTGGACTCCGATGACAAGGATATAATTTATATATTTATATGAAAAATACTGTTGTAACAGTGCTGTCGCAATAAATGAAAGGAAAAATAGAACAAAATAGAACAGTGGGTGTTGCCTTTCCACACACCTCCCCCACCCCTCTCACACCTCTCCCCCCCCCCTCCCAGAGCTGCGGTGGAACAGTCTTCGTATCTAAAATCTCTCAATTATATTTTCAACTTTGTTTTCTCAGTTCGCTTATATTTACATAATTTTTCTTTCCTCTTTTAGTTTCCTGAGTTTCCACTGCTCGGTTATTCTGATGTGCCCATGTGTTTGTTCGTATATATTTGTTTACTTATGTTTCGTGTGCACTGTGTGTGTGTATTCATGTCTCCATGTGTATTTTTATACGTGCAGCTGTGTCTTACGTTTCATGGTGACCCGTAATATGACCGACTTTTGCAAATATATCCATTTCGTTTTTGTGTTATTGGCATCTGTCTGTACACAGTAGCCATTATGAGTTTATTTACCTTAAAAAAGTGTATATCAATGCTGCTTGTCAGTCTTGTAGGTTTTCTCGTAGTGACCCCGTTTCTGTATCAGGTATCCACACTAAAGTGTACCATTTCATATCCTTGGCCTTGTTTGCATCATGTCCACTTGTTTTTTCCTTGTTATTTGCTTCGTGTTGTTTATCATCGTTCTGACCTTCTCTGCCTCCACCCTCCTTTCTCTCCAATTGTTACAACATCCTTATCCCCATCTCCTCCCCCCCCCCTTTTCTCTCTCTCTCTCTCTCTCCAAATCTCCTTCTTCTTCCCGAGCGTACTCTATGCGCAGTCAGTGTCGTCTTATTTCACATGATTTTTCGTTTTTATTCGTGGCAATTTCGTGACGCTGCGTGCTCTCGCTTTCTTTTGTTTTCGTTTTTTTCCCGTTTCGTTTCTTGCAAGAGCATCAGGTCGGCTTCGGTGTTATTTCTTTCAATTTGCTCTGATTTCGTATGTCTTCATTTTTGTACGTTTCTCTTTTCTCCCCCTGTTCGTTTTTTCTTTCCTTCTTGTGTTCTTTCATTAAATCGTCGATGTTTCTGAATTTCTTCCAAGGAACCTGTCTGATCAGACATTTTTCTCCTTTGCTATTCTTCTCGCTTGATCGCTATTTCTGCATTGCACCCAACCTCACTTGCGTCTTCTTCGGAATATTTACTTGTGCTTGCCTTTGGGCGAGAGATAATGTGTTCAAAATCACTGGGGAACTTGCCAAAAGGAATATGTAAGGTAACATTTTAAAATCACAAAAACCGTTATGTCGCAAGTACCACAGTATAGAATACAGGATACATAAAACAGGAAACAAGTGATTGGGGTATTGAATACATACATAAATAGGTAAAGGGACTAGTAAGTAGGTAAACGGTTAAATGAAGATTTAATTAATTTATGTGCATGTATGAGTGTGCATGCGTGACGTCATGTCGCTTGGTGGGTCTTCCGTCTCGACGGAGTCTAGGCGAGTCCATTTTTGTTCTCACGGCCTCATTGTATCATCATTTGTTCCCTTAGCTGGGTCAGTGTTACCCTATTGCCCTCCCCCACTGTGAGTGCCCTCTTTTTTTTCCTTCTCTAATGCCACAATAGTGCTGCAGCAATTCGTATGAGGAGAGAACGTTAGTAATGCGATTGCTGTTTTTCTTTTGTAAGTATGGCTTCCCCTGTTTTTCCCGCCAACGTTCTTACTGGTGTTTACAAGCTCAGTAATTCCTCGCCGGGCAAGATGAAAATATTTCTGTCTATTAGGAATTTCTACATTTCAGAAATTCCTAACATCTGGGAAAAAAACAAAACAAAGAAAATATAAGTTGTAGGTACCAGAATTACTTTCTGGTACTTAATATATTAATGAAAAACGCTTACGTGCCAAATAATGGGGCTTTGCGAATTTTAGACATTCCCTGTAAGACAAAGCTTCTGCCGGCGCCTTATGGTCTGCTTGCTGAGGCCTCGCGTGAGGGTGACCCTGACATACAAACACCTCTTTTGAGGTCCTCCTTGGAGGAGGAGGACGAGGGTTGGTATGTATGTCGTTGAGTGCGAGAGGGAGGGGGGACGAGAGGGGGAGTGGGGGAGGGGAGAGCTGTCTGCTAAAACATGAACACTCGCTCACAAGATGTGAGGGATAGGAGAGGGAGAAGACAAATTATGTTTATCATCGTTATGGTTATTATGATTATTGTTTGTGCTGTTGATATTATTATCATTATGATTATTATTATTATCATCATCTTTATTATTATTAGGAGCATCATGTTCTAATTCTAATCTAACATCTTTGCTAATATTGTGCCCATTATTATTATTATTATTATTATTATTATTATTATTATCATTATTATTACTGCTATTATTGCGGTGAAGGGAATATTTCGTGTATTGCGTTCTCTCTCTCTCTCTCTCTCTCTCTCTCTCTCTCTCATGGTTCTGTAATGACAGACCGAGG
>NC_134805.1:44913749-44931249 GCF_046742065.1 Oratosquilla oratoria | reverse complement strand
TGTATTTATATTTTATTCATTTATTTATCTACTTATTTAGACTAAAGGAAGGGGAGACTGGAGGAGGAAGGTGTGTGTGTGTGTGTGTGTGTGTGTGTGTGTGTGTGTGTGTGTGTTGAAAAGGGATCTTCACATCGTCCCTGAAAATTGGGAAGAAGATATGTTCGTCATTATAGAAAATGGAAGGAGGTTAATAGAAAACGGGGAGAATGAGGACGAATGTTGACAACCCTCCTTACCGGAGTGACACAAAAATGAATAAAATCACCAGGCGGCAATCGGAAGGGCGAAGGGATGGTGACACCGAAACAAATAAAATCGTCTGACGGCAGCCATGGTGAAAGGACTACAGGAAAAGTAAGGATGTTGCATAAAGGGAACGCAGGTGAGTGGAGGAGGTGGTAGGGAGGGGGTGTTGCCGCCTTATAAAGAGAAATTCAATAGTTGATTAAATAATTGACTGATTGATTAGGTAATCATAAATGACACCACATGGAGTGTCATATGACACGCCAACGAAGAATACAAAATCCTTGAAATAAAACAAAAGAGAACATAAATGCTAATTAGAAGACTCTTGAAACCATGAACTGTGAAGAATATAAGTGAGGAGGAGGAGGAGGGTGAAGAGGAGGAAGAACAAGAAGACTAGGAGGAGGAGGAGGACGAGGAGGAAGAAGAAGAGGGAAGGGATTTTTTTTTCTTTCTTTCTAAGGAGGCAGAAACCTTGAAAAAGACTTCTGAACATTTAATTACGTTTTTTCGTGTGTGTGCGCGCGCGCGTGTATGTGTATGTACGTCTATACAGTTGTGTATGTATTTGTACGTGTGGATGTGACAAATTGTAATTCGATAGGATTTGGTAAGATTTGAATCTGGAGTGTATGTGTGTATTTCAACATGGTCTGGGATGTGTGTGTGTGTGTGTGTGTGTGTGTATGTGTATGAAAAATGAAATTGAAAAAAAGAGTAAATATATATTTATAACTTGTTACTTTTTCATACCCAATAAGAATATACATGACAGTATTAATTATGTTTTATTTTTATCTCTCTCCCCCCTCTTCGTGTCTAAAAATTATTATTTTAATAGTACGTACCATTTTCTCCTGTGTCTATTCATTCCTCTTCCTCTTCCTCTCTCTTCCTCTTCACCCTCCTGCCTCCCCTTCTCTTTCCACTTCTCTATCTCCTTTCCCCTTCATCTACCCGTTCCTATTCCCTTTCCCCCTTCCCCCTTTTTCTCTTTTTCTCTCTTTCTCTTTCTCTTCCTCTCCTTTCCCCATTCCTCCTTTCCCCTGGTCCACTCCCCTCTTCCCATCTGCTTTACTCCTAATGTCACGTCACCTCTCTCTTTCTCTTTCTCTCCTACTCTCTCCCCCTTGCCCTTTATCTTTTCTCTCCTCTCTCCCCTCTCTGCTCTCCCCCCCTCTCGCCTCATACCTCTTGCATCTACTCTTATTTCTCTCTTCATTTCTCTTCTCTTTTTTTTCTCTTCTCGCCGGTTTTTATCTCACCTTCGCACTCTGCACCTTCCCTCCCCTTTCTCTTCTGTCTCCATTTTCTCTCTTGAATTTATTTGTCACTTCCCATTTTCTCTCTTGAATGTATTTCTCTTTCTTTCCGTTTTCTTTCTTTTTTTTTCTATCCGTTTTAATTCACTTTCTCTTTGCCTCGGTGTCATTTTTGTTATATTTATTTATACGATTTTTTCCCGTTGGTTTTACTGACCAGGTATAATTTTTTTTAATTGTTCATATATTTTATTTATTTGCTTATTTATTTTTTATTTTTTTAATTCTTATTTATTGTATGTCGTCGTCGTTGTGGTATAATTTCTGTAATTGCTTGGTACACATCAATCAATCAGTCATAGTCGACAGCTGAATTAAAGCCTACCCCAACTTCTACCATAAGTCATAAGGTCGAACTAATCTCTACCACGCCCTTCCTGCAAACTTCTCTATCGCCTCTGTCCACCTGGCTGGTCGTCTCCCTTCCCTGCTTGAAATATGTACCAACTTTCTTATTAGCGTGATTAAAAAGTTGTGTTGAAATAGAACAAGAAGTGGGTATATCTTTTTAATACAATGCAGCCAACTTTTTAGTCGTTCTGTTGTTTGGTCATGCAGTATTTGAGTTGTTAGTGTAAGTTAGGTCTAAGATCATTTTTGCTACCACCACTACAATCACCAATTTTAACAACAATAACAGAAATATAACGCCAGTGGAAATAGTTAAATAACAGCATTGAAAACTGAATCAAACGAAGTCGACAGAAAGAGGAAATATAGCGAAGACGACATAACGCAAGAGTTATGACAAGAAAAAAGTTTTAATGACTTTCCACCGAGATTGTGGTCCACATCACCACCTTGTCAGAAGATCCAAGTGTCTTCTGACTTCTCTCTGGACTCCCAACCACTTGTGGAGTCCTTTGTACCCCCAACAATAACAACATCCTCTGCTTCCGACGCCAGCATGAAGTGACGTCACAGCCCCAGCTGTCAAACGCGATGACGTCATGTCGCTTCGATCATCAGTGAGACAATTGGCGGAAATGGAGTCAGGATTGGCGGGGAAGATTTGATTTCCAGTTAGTTTTAAGATTTGTTTGTGATGTTGAATGGCGTTTGATACTTATAGTAATTTTTTCTGTCAACAAAAACATTCCATAATTTTGATCCAGCATTTGAAAATGTTTTCAACAATGCTGCATGTAATCTCGATAATATGACAAGGAAAACGTAGAAAAAAAAATTAATTCATTTTTCATTCATTTCTGGATGAAACTTGTGGGAAGAGCTTTTGATCTATTTTGTGAGAAATATTAATTGATATTAGCGGGAGTGATTTTATTTGTTTATTCTCAATACGTATTTTTCCTCGTGATTTTTATTATCTTTTAATTTAATCAAACCACAGATCTGCACCAAAGTGAAATATTAAATCGCGCTTAGTAAGCTTTGTTGGATGCTGCACACATACACAACCACAGACACAGAATATACAATTTGCCGACATATTTCCCAGTTTGATTTAAATTCAGGTTTATTAGGTTAGAGCCAACATTTCTCATTAACACTATCGTGGAAAAGGGTTTGCGCCCTCCAGGTCTTCAATCTCAGTTCATAAAGTTGAGGCTCTGTTAAACACCTTGGTCACCAAAGAGCTCTCTCTCTCTCTCATTTTTTTTCTCTCTCTCTTTCTCATTTTCTCTCTCAGAACTGAGTAAAATCGCCCTCTCTCTATCTCTCTCTTTCTCTTTCTCTGCCCCCCCTCTCTCTTTCTCTGCCTCTCTCTGACCCCCCCTCTCTCTCTCTCTCTGTCTCTCAAAAAAAATATCGCCAAAATTAACCAAACGAAAAAAAAAAGAGGACACTAGGATAGAAGCGCTGATTTCAAAATACGAACTTGTTTGAGGAATGAGTGAGGGAACAGGTCTACTAGTGTGGGGGCTCGTTTAATTATCGTGGCTCAGATTTTGGCTGAATAAAATGGTTTGGCTGTAGCGCAAATAGACGTAGGTGGGGCAAATAGCAGCAGAAGGTGTCAGTTTTGTAACTGAGGAATGGAATAAAGCCGCACTGACAGCAGAAAAACATAATCGAATGGTGTTGGCAACACTATATGGTATAAGCACCACAACCACCACGTCCACCACGTGGTGTAACACCAATAACACCACCATCATCACCACCACGACCTTGTGGTGTAAGCATCATCGCAACCTCCACCACCACTACCACCACTCCGACCACCAGGATCTGTGCGCTGAAATGACCGTGTTCATCGCTGTCACAGCCTCCATTATCACCACCATCACTTTCAGTACCACCATCATTGTCTCCGGTGGCAGTGCCTCCGCAGTTGCACCATCGATTCCCCACGGTCATCTTTAGCACCAACACCGCCCATAGTGTCGTCATCACCACCAGCGCAGCCGAAAACCACAATCGCTACCACAACCCAAAAACACAACCATCACCACAATCACAACCAAATAACAACCACTGTCATCAACACCATCACAACTAAGAAACGTCGACACCACCTCGACCACAACTTAAAAAGAAAATCACAACCTAACCTAACCACTTCTGCAACGTAAGAAATATAAGTGAAGTCAATACCTCAATAGATAAGTAGAATGAAAGAAGACACCAGAAGTGTGTGTAATATTAGTAATGATAATACTAATAATAATGGCAATGATAATAGTAATAATGATAATCGGTTTAAGTTAACGTTGCAGAGATACAGTGTGTGTTTGTGTGTGTGTCTGTGTGTGCGCGTGTTCTTGCACGCCTTTTTATTTGTGTATCAAATCCGTTCCAACACTATCAGGAAGGGTGCAGATTCTCCTTAACTTGGCTCTCAATCTCCAGCGTTCGATCCGATCCGAAAATGAAGCCAAAAAGACTTACTTTCTTCGCCAAAAAATCCCCTCGAGGTTATCTACCAAAGTGCGACAATCCTTCTTTCCGTCCCGCGCTGCCCGGTATATAAATTTCTTTTTTCTCCAACATTTTTTCAGCTCCGCTGAAAGCAATAAGACTTCTAAAGTTTGGCCAGGGATCTCTCTCCCTCCCCTCTTCCTCACTCCCACACTCCCCCCACGAGCATCGTCGGAGTTGCTAAAGAAAAAACCAATGAATTCATCAAGGGTTGACATTGGGGCGCAGACGGAAAGGTTACTGAGGAACCCGCCGTCGCCAATTCCGCCCCTTTTCCAGCCAGAATCCGTCTTGGCGTGGCGGGAAAACTAATTTTCCATGGGAACCGGGATAAACAATGACGTAATCAGTTAGCATGTGATTATGGTGATGGCAGTGTTGGGAATGTTCTTGTGAACGAGGCATGTATGTATATTGTTGTTGCTGTCTCGGAATTGGCATCTTGAGGGCTGAAAATTAACAAAGTTAACAGTTTCATGCTAATTGTGTTGTGGCAGTGTGTGTGTATGTGTTTGTGTGTGTGTCAAGCCCAAATACAATGTATGAAGGGATTGTAAACATGTCTTATTTTTTAGCTTTTGGGTTATTCTTGCCTTTGTCGATAAACACTTTCGGCTGGATATTTGTTATTAGTATTTTGTGTAGTAGTAGTAATAGTTTTCATTTTATTTTCACGGATTTCGTCATAGAGGGCAGTTTGTGTATTCTTCACCTCGCTTGTTACTTTTTTTTTTTTTTTTTTTTTTTTTTTCTCCCTTCTTCTTATAAGCGCTTCCTTATCTCGAGGCTTCTTTTCTTATCTCTGCACGCCCTTCCACCCCTCTCAGCCACCGTGTCCCTTGGCGAAGAATGAACTTTCCTTCTGATTTTCCACATGAGTGGCCCTGTCTGTGGGGGGCCGCTCAGCCCGCCATGGACCCTTTTTTTTTTTTACGGTGCAGCTTTAGTAACTGGTAGATGTACTCCGTTATTTTTGTTACCTTTTTTTGGCACTAGAGATTGTCCTTAAGGATAGAAGCGCCAGTAAACAGGAGACCATACTCCTCGGTGCTGCTGTCGTTATCGCTCTGGGTGTGACAATTCGCTGAATCAATATGCTTCGACAACCCGTTTTCAAAGAGAGAAATCATCCATACTGTATTTATAGAATACTTGACGAGGTTGACGTTTTTATAGGGCAGATGTAAGTGAAATTGATCATTTGGTATGGATAGTGTACCTTCTATCTTCGATATCCAATTGCTCTGCATAATTTAAGCCTAACGTCTTTCCTCAGAGAGACAAATTTAAGCTCCGCCCATAGACCAGACGCCGTTGTTCCCAGTCCCGATCCCTTCTGTGTGTATCTGTGTCTGTGTCTGTGTCTTGACCTTCACACACTGGCGTCTTGCTTTGTTTCTCTCTTCTCGAGTCTTCCTTTAGGGCCTCGGCTCTCTCGAGAGCCTCTTTAGCTCGAGATGGCGCTGCTCTCATTGGGAGAGCCGAGCTCTTCTCGTACGCAGTTCGCTTTTGTCAAGGTCAGGCCGCCTCGTGTGTGTGTGTGTGTCTCTCTCTGTCTCTCTCTCTCTCTCTCTCTCTATCTCTCTATCTCTCTCTCTCTCTCTCTCTCTCTCTCTCTCTCTCTCTCTCTCTCTCTCTCTCTCTCTCAGATATCGTATCCTCGCCTTCCTCAATTCCTTCCTTCCTTCCTTCCTTCCTTCCCTCCCATCTTCCTACCCTTTATTCCTCCCTTATTCAACCCCCACCAGTATTCCATCCGAACTTTGCCTCCCACATTTTTCTCTCTCCCTCATTCCTCCCTCACCTTTGCTCATGGCTCTCTTCCTCCTTCACTTCTCCTCCTCTCCCCTCTCCTCCTCTGCCCTCTCCTCTCCTCTTCCCTCCTCTTCCCTCTCCTCTCCCCTTCCCTCCTCCCCTTCCCTCCTCTCCCCTCTCCTCTTTCCTCCTCTCCCCCTCTCCCCTTTCCTCCTCTCCCCTCTCTTCCTCTTCCCTCTCCCCCTCTCTTCTTTCCCCTCTCCCCTCTTATCCCCTCTTCTTCCCTCTTCTCCCCTTCTCTCATCTATTCTCTCCTTTGCACTCGAGCGAACAGAAGTACATAATTGAATAAATATGCCATGAAATGCGTGTCCACGTAGTATAAGAAAGATCAATGCATGAAATAACACTGAGGGGCAGGAGAAAGAGGGCAAGTCGGAGAAGAGAGCGAAGTGGAGTGAAGGTATTGTGGAGAGTGGAGTGGAAGGTATTGTGGAAAGAGTAGTCCGAGTGGATTTGGGGAGAACAAGTATGGAAGGTATTGTGGAGAGAGTAGCCCGAGTGGATTTGGGATAAGTAACCAAGAAGGTGGATGACTTCTGGAGTAAATATCTAACTGACTGGACGCCACGACATGGTAAGCGTGGAAGAGGAAGGCCAGACATAAAGTAGAGAGACAATGTAGACAAGTTTACAGGGAGAAGACTTTGTTTAGCAGTGGACTCTGTAGCCAACAAATGGCTGAAGAGATGAAGGCTTGATTTAACACATAGCAACCACGTTAATCTACTGAAGAAGGTTCACTAATCTTCCCATGCTGGACTCGTCATAGATTCATTAGCACTTCATTCGAAACAAGGGACAGTTGCTTATGCCCCCCAACAGATGGCGTTAATATCAACTTAGCAGTAATAACGAGGCAAGGAAGGCGAGCAGAATTTAGTGGTTATATAGTTTATTTGATTTGATTTCGTTTTTCTCGTAGGAATTTACCCTTTAGGGCTACAAAGAGGAAGTTGCCTAGTCCCGTCCTTCGTCCCATTTCAGTCGCCTTTTACGGACCTAATGGGAAAACTCGGAGGGAATAGGTACGTGCCTTTGACATGGCTACCTCTGTGATAAGGGGGAAAATGTTCCTGGTATATAGACAGATAGATGGTTTATTTTTATTTTATTTAACTGTTATTTACATATTTATTATGTATTTATTCTTATTTGATTCCTTGTTTATGTTAATTTCGTTATAAAACGTATACTTGATGTCGCACCAGTCATGAGGAACATGACGTGGGAGTGGGTAGAGGAAGGGAAGTCGGGGTGAGGAGTGGGTTGCCACCCAGGAGATGTGAAGGAACGATAAGGTCGATAGTCCTGTTACCCCCTGGGCAGTTTCCGTCCATCACTGCCGGCTCGGTTATCTGCTGTAGACTAACCCGCCAGGGATGGATGGTCCAGTGAAGTGTGGAGGAATATTTATTTTATTTAATTGTTTATTTATTGTTATTTATTTGTATTTATTTCTTTTATCTTTTATTATTTTTTACACCAGTCTGGGCAGAATCGTAACTTAACTTTTGAGTTTTTGTCTGGATTTGTTGGATTTCGAAAATATACTGCAATGTTAAAAACATAAGAATGAAGGAGGCTGTAAGAGACCGTAAGACCTACACTATGCAGTTCCATGTCCATTACCACTCATCATCCCCATCCTTAAAGTTGTGTAACTTTGATGGGTTTTTGTCTGGATTTTTTGGATTTTGAAAATGTACTGGAATGTTAAAAAGATAAGAATGAAGGAGGCTGTAAGGGACCATAAGACCTACACTATGCAGTTCCATGTCCATTACCACTCACCATCCCCATATAGTTGTGTAACTTTTCTTAAGAAGGGATGTAAGTATCCAGAATGTTCCCTATTTCGGAAACTTTCCTTCTGAATTTCCGAATAATGGAGATTCTGAATTAGAATATTTTTGGTCTAGGTTAAGTGGTGACCTATTGGACTCGAACGCAGTGCCACGGTTCGGCCAAATGATTCGAACGCTGTTCGATTTGCTTTTGAGTTTCATGAGGTTTCGTGAAGCTATCGGAGAGAGGCTAGTGGCAAGCACTGTGGTCAGGTTGAAATGCAATGCTTGCAGTAAGGCCGTCAACAGACGCAGAGGAAAAGGAAAAACAAGAAGAAAAATATACTAATGATAATAAGAAAATTACGCCACAGACGACGAAGAACAGGAGGAGGAAGAAGAAGAACAAGATGAAGAGGAGAAAAATTGTAATAAAGTAATTACGTTGCAGACGACGAAGTAGAGGAAGCAGGAGGAGGAGGAGGAGGAGGGAAAGTGAAATAGTAGGATGAATAATAAGACTAAGATAACAATGGCGAATTTGAAAAATGGAAATAAAAGGATGAAGAAGAACAAGAATAGAGGGCAGATGAAAATAATGATGAAGAAGAAAGAGGAAAGGAAAAAGAAAGAGAAAAAGGCTAAACAAATTCTTGGCACACACACACACACACACACACACACACACACACACACACACACACACACACACACACACACACACACACACACATATATATATATATATATATATATAGTGTGTGTGTGTGTATGTTGCGCTGTCTGGCGAGCGGCCCTTTAGCTCGGCGCAGAGAGCACGATAAAGGTCAAAATTTTATGATTTAGAAACGGTGAGTGGTTCTTTTGGAATTCTCGAGTAGTTCAGGAAAACCTAATGAAAGAACGATTACTCTATTATTAGACACAGAAGGTCACATGCCAGATAATCTACAGAGCCATTTTGAAAAGCTATTACGAGTGATGGCTGCTCGCATACACACACACACACACACACAAACACAAACACAAACGGTAGACGTTGTCTATGGGTTTAAAATAATTAGCTCAGAAGGTCTTAGTAGAGATTTATAATCTTTTTGAATACCTTCTGCTTAGCAAAAGGGAGACTAGAAGCTTCTGGTTATCATATTTATATGGAGTATCTCTCTCTCTCTCTCTCTCTCTCTCTCTCTCTCTCTCTCTCTCTCTCTCTAGGTTTATCTTTGTCTCATTCTAGCTCTCCCCTTTTTTTTCTTCTTCTTCTTTTTTTCCTCCTCCAGGTGGAGCTCATTATTATCGTGTTTTATGTGTCGCTGTTGTCCCCATGGGGAGTAGTCTTGATGGTTCTGGAGCTGAGAGATGAGGAGGTGGAAGAGGAGGAGGAGGAGAAGGAGAAAGAGGAGGTTGAGGTAGTGGAGGAGGTTGTAGTGGTTTTGGTGGAGGAGGACCTGGTTGTGGTGGTTCTGATGGAGAAGGTGGAAGAGGCAAGCGAGATGGTCTTTGCTATGTGATGCTGAGCGTCTGGCGTCGTGGAGGTTGACCGCAAGTCTGTGGTGGCTTATCCACACGGGACCTTCGGTCCCCCCTCCTCCCCCTCTCTCCCCCTCCTCCCCCTCTTCCCATCCTCCCCCTCTCTCCGCCCTCCTCCCCCTCTTCCCATCCTTCCTTTCGGTTTTGGTTAGGCTTCTGCTTCAGTTTCAGCTTTCTGTCGCCGTCGTTGTGGGTTTATGTCTCCCTCTTCTCTCTCTCTCCTCTGTCTCCCTCCCTCTCTCTCTCCCTCCCTCTCTCTCTCCTCTCTCTCTCTCTCTCTCTCTCTCTCTCTCTCTCTCTCTCTCTCTCTCTCTCTCTCTCCTCTGTCTCCCTCCCTCTCTCTCTCCTCTCTCTCTCTCTCTCTCTCTCTCTCTCTCTCTCCTCTGTCTCTTCTCTCTCTCTCTCTCTCTCTCTATATATATATATATATATATCTATCTCTCGTATTCCCGCCTAATCTTTCCCTCCCTCATCCCCGCTTACTCACCCTATTCTTTTTTACCCATATGACTTTTATTTTCCTTTTACTCTTCTTCGTCCCTCCGTACCCTTTGTCCTTATTGTTCTCTTTTCTTCTCGTTTACCAAGTCCTCCTCCTACTCCTCCTCAGCCCCTCCTCCTCTCCTACCCCCTCCTCCTCCTCCTCCCCCTCCTCCTCCTCCCCCCCTTTTCTTCCTCCTCCAATTCATCTTTGTCTTTCCTTTCTCGCATTTGCTCCACTGAGAACCTTTCCCCTCGCTTCCTGTTTTTATTTTTCACCTGTCTTTTTGTTATTGCTTTTATTTTGTTCTTTTGTTCAACCTCCCTCTACACCACCTTCTCCTCCTCCTCCTCTTCCTCCTCCTCCTCCTTCTCGCACTTGCTCTTCGTCGTCGTCGTCGTCGTCTTTCACATGGTCCCGTTCTTGTATCTCCTCTCACACAGCGACCTCCTGCTGCCTCTCACAGTCAACTGTCTCTTCCTCTGGCCTCGTTTTTGTACGCTATGCCTCCTATAGAGGTCTCCTCCCTCACTCCATTCCCAGCCTCCTGGGGATCCCTCCACTTTTATTCTCATAGCTCTTGTGGTGGGTGGTGGGGGGGAAGAATGCCGCCTCTGTGTACCCTTTAGTAAAAAAGCGACGAAGCTGGCAGAGCGAAGGAGAATAGGACTCCACCCTTCTCTCTCTCTTCTCTCTCTCTCTCTCTCTCTCTCTCTCTCTCTCTCTCTCTCTCTCTCTCTCTCTCTCTCTCTCTCTCTCTCTCTCTCTCTCTCTCTCTCTCTCTCTCTCTCTCTCTCTCTCTCTCTCTCTCTCTCTCTCTCTCTCTCTCTCTCCTCTCTCTCTCTCTCTTTCTCTCCGTAACATCCGTCATGGGAATGCTGTCTAGTCAAAATAGCCCATCTCGCCTCACAGCTCTCCCTCCCACCTTTCTAGACCCGCCCCTACCCCCGTTTTATGTTATTTTTCTTACTTTTTCTTTTGCTTTCTACATTCTTTTATTTTCTTTCTTTGTCGTATGTTTACTTAATCATCACCATCTCCCTTTTACCTATCAATTTTCTCCTCGAACTCTTTCTCTCGCTCTCTCTTTCTCTCTTTGTCTCTCTATCTCTCTTTCCCCCTCTGATTCTATCTCTCTCTTCCTCTATTTATCTTTCTCTCTTTGTCTCTCTCTATCTCTCTTTTCCCCTCTCTCTCTGTCTCTCTCTTCCCCCCCTCTCTCTCTCTGTCTCTCTTTATTTTCACATTTTTCAGACTTCGTTTATTGGCCTTTTTCCTTTCTTATTTGAAGTGTCTTTCCGAGG
Organism: Oratosquilla oratoria; assembly: GCF_046742065.1. Classification (NCBI taxonomy): domain Eukaryota; kingdom Metazoa; phylum Arthropoda; class Malacostraca; order Stomatopoda; family Squillidae; genus Oratosquilla; species Oratosquilla oratoria. The sequence continues at coordinate 44,919,875 of NC_134805.1, read as the reverse complement.
TGGAATCGTTCCTTCTCTTCCTCTCCCCTTATAAGTCTTCCCCCTCCTCCTTCCTCTTGGGTGCCCTGGGTCGTCTGGATGGACTCCTAACCTCACTCCATTTTCCAGCATTTATATACATCTTCAGCTGTCTTTCCTCCGTTTCCTCCTCTTACTCCTCCTCCTTCTTCTCTTCCTCCTCCTCCCCCTCCTAACCTCGCTCCCATTTCCAGCATTTATATACACCTTCTGCTGTCTTTCCTCCTCCTCCTCCTCCTCTCCATTCCTTCTCCTCCTTCTCCTCCTCCTCCTCCTCCTCCTCCTTCTCCTCCTTCTCCTCCTCCTCCTCTTTGTTCCTCCTAGACCTACTCCTTGTACTTTTACTCCTTGTTGTTGTTCTTCTTCTTTTCCTTTTCATATACCACTACTACTTCGTTGTCGTCGTCTTCCTTTGACGAGCCTTGTCAATCTTCCCCATCTCTCTCTCTCTCCCGTTGCCCTTCCCTCACGTGCACTGCATTGGCTGCATGGTATTGCTGCCTCCAGTCTCCCGCCTAATGAGCCTCTTAAAGCCTTAATTACGCGATTCCATTTCCAATTGATATTTAAGTCATGTTATCTTACAGGAATAGATGCCATGCATGGTGCCAGGGCATAGAGGCATCCGAGCGGAATTGCCTGGACGTGTTTTGTATCGTTTTTTTCTATGTTTTTTGTGGTTATGATATTTACATGCGTCTCGCAGAGGTTACGTGAAACATTTATCCAGAACGATAATTGTTATGACAGTCGCATGCAGGATTCGAACCCACTGCTTTCGGCCACCCGTAAGATCACCTTCACAGATCCTTAGCCCACTACACCGAACAGTGGGTTCGAATCCTGCATGCGACGGTCGTAAAAATGATCGGATTGATGTCGCTGTTGCTAGCGAATTTCTCTCATTTATCCAGAAATTATGATTTGATTCTCTGCTCTGTGGGTGGAAGACGCAGCTGTCATCGGGATCTTCTCCTTTGCCTTATGTGCTACGACTTCGAGGGGAAGGAATAGTCTCACCGGGGGCCGTTGGGAGTCGAACTCGGGATCAAAAGTTACTTTCGTCCGTACTCGCCCTGGCACTGTGCCGCCTTATCGTTGGCACTGTTTGTTGGATCCATCATGGTTTCATTTGTGGCATTATTTACCACCACCCCCTCTTAATGTACTTTTAATCCTTGTTCTTCTTCTTCTTTTCCTTTTCATATACTACTACTACCTCGTCGTCGTGTTCGTCTTCCTTCGACGAGCCTTGTCAATCTCCCCCCTCCACCATACCTCTCCCCCCTCCCCTCCTTCCCTTTCCTCCCCTTTCGTCAGCGCTAAACTGGAGTATAACGTCAGGACCCGAATATGATCGTGATAGTCCTGAGTACGAGTTCTTAGGTTCTCCTAAGGACCTCGACGTTCGCTCCTCTTAGACGCCCCTTTTTGCTCGTCTGTCCTGTGTGCTCACCCCTCTCCCGCCTTCCTCGGTGTCTCGGCGGTGGCATTCCGGGGTGAAGAGGGGGAATGGGGCGGGGTGGGGGGGAGTCTGGCTTTGTTAAATGCCATGGGTTGTTAGAAATAATGACACCGTTTGTTCCCTTACACAACTTGTCTCTCATGTCCTCATCTCCCATTGTCAACCCCCTCCCCCACCACGCCCGCCCAACTTCAACCTCCCTGTGATGTCCCTCGTGTGAATAAAATCGCCCGGCGTCAACCAGAACTAATAGATAAACCAGGGGCATTGAAAGGGCTCAAGTGATACGGTTTGAATCTTAAAGCTGGATCCCCGTCCTCGTTCGTATGAATAGAATCACCAGGCGGCAGCCACATTGATAAACGTACTAGAATTGTTTGACTTTTTATTGTGTGTGTGTGTGTATATATATATATATATATATATATATATATATATTTTTTTTTATACTAAGGTCTCATGGTTGAAGGTCGTCAACCGTTCTTTATATATTTTGTTCTCTCAAAATTCAGACGATTTGGTTGAGCTAAAGGCCAGACTAAAAGTGACGTCTACAACTTTTCGAAGTTCAACGTCTGTTATACGAAGCGAAAGCGAAAATATACTCTAGGGACGCTATGCACATAATAGAAATAACTGCATGGAAAAATGCACCCATCACGGGAACGGTGGCTACGCACCCGTCGAAGACACCGGCGCCAAACGTTCGTCCTACGTTTGTTAAGGATTCCACGTTTTCCCAGAAGCCAACGATGGTATTCTTTAAAAAAAATCTTTCCCTTCCAAGTATTCATAAAAGATTTACATAAGGAAAGATTTATATAAGGAAATTATTTTTTTAAGAATCTTTCCCTTCCAAGGATTCATATACAAGATTTATATAAGGAAAGATTTATGCAAGGAAAGATTTTTTTTAAGAATACCACCGCAAGTTTCCGTCACAGACCCACATTTCCGAACGCTAGCAGACACACGTTTGCCCTCAAACTTTCTAATCTTCCACTTTTAACTTTAGCTTTGTAGTCTTTGAGCAAGAACTGACATTGTGAATTAACATTAAACGTTATAATTTTTATTTTTAATGTATTTATATGTTGATTTTCATAGGTATTTATTTGCTTGTATTTTTGTTACAGGTATGTACCGGGAATTGTCCGTGCTTTGGCCTGGTTCAGGTTAATAAAACGCAGCAGTTTCTGGAGGTATGTATGGACTTAAAGTTTGTTTACAATTCTTTAGAGTCACACGGATAGAGGATCTAAGATCTATTAGATATATTGTGTTCTCAAAGATCATCTCCCTAGCACCCAAAACCAGTCCTCGTGGCTGCTTAGAATGCTGTGAAGAGGCTTAGAAACAGCATAGAAACCCATTTATATTAATAGTCACAAGGCTTCGTTCGTAGCATTGAAAAATCGATGAATTATGTATTCGTCCTGATAGCTTGATTAAATGATTCTTTTTTGTGGGATTCGAACCTTTAGCTTTGCCTTGCAAGAAAAGGACTGAGCTACTTCTTTTGCACATCTGCCTAAGCGTAATTTGCATCGTCCTAGTGTTCGAATCCCACAGAAAAAGTCGCTTAACAATAAACAAACAAATGAATAGAGGAATGGGTAAATAGATTAATAAATAAAATGAATATGTCACGTCAGCAGGAAAAGACTAAGCGTCATGGCTGATACCAGTATATGTCGTTGGGTTCCCGCCCACTGGATCTTTGACCTTTTAGCTCTGTAACGTATATGTCACGAATACAGAGTAAAGATCTTTATCGGGAATCACTGACGTTTTGAATATTTCCAATATTTGGAATTAAATGTCCCTAATATTGGAGGATTCCTAATTTAAAAGATTACCCATTGGGAGAACTATGTATGTATGGGAAATCCCGAAGTATGGATGGATTAAGAGGTAGTTTGTCTTGTTGGTGTCGTATTCTCATAGATCCATTTATATAACAACTTATTGTATTACAGTGAAGAACAGATATAGCACAGACGATAGAGGAATCGATAGATAAATCATCGTTGTTATTATTAACGTCGTCGTCGTCTCTCAGCCACTGGCTCTTCCCCGAGAAGTCTTCGATCACTTGAGCTTATGCGGCGCTGTTTAAGAATAAGCTCTCCTTGCTCTTCTGGTGGGAAGATTGACGGAGCCCTGTGCGTGTAGCTTACCGGCAGCACACTCTGTCTTTTTCCCAGCGTTGGTTTAGCCGAGGCGTGGCTAGGGACATGGGGGGGGGGTGGAGGTGGGGGGAGAGGGGGAGGAGACTGTCGGAGAGGTGGAGGTAAAGGGGGAGAGAGAAAATTGGGGAAAGGTTACGCCCAGGGGTAAGGGGGAATGTGCGTGTGTATGTGTGTGTGTGTGTGTGCATGTGCGTGCTCGCGCCTGTGTCGATGTACAAATGTATCTGTGCATATAGGAATAATACTCCCTTCGCTGTTCTTCTTCTCTCTCCTTTTCTCAGTCCTCCGCCACTTTCCTTGTACCTTCTTGCCCTTCTTCGGTGTCTATTCGTTAACCCTCGCTCCCCTGTCGAAGTTCTCTGGTGTAATAGATTTACGAGAGTTTCTAGAGGGCGACAATTTCTTTCGGTTGGTGACGGATGGCGGGATTTCTGGACGCTGGAAAGGACTACGGTCTCATGCAGGAAGGAAGGAAGGAAGGAAGGACAAGGGAAGTTCAAGGACAAGGAGTACCCCTCTCCCCCAACTTCTCATCCTTTTCGAAGGTTTGGGGGGGGGGCTCCTCCTCCTCCTCTTCCTCCGTCTCCTCCTCCTCCGTCTCCTCCTCCTCCCCCTCCTCCCTCCTCCCTCCCTCACTCCTCCTCCCCTCCTCTTCCTACCCCCTCCTCCACGTACTCTTCCTCCTCCTCCAGACAAAAAAAGAAGAAAAAAAAAATAATAATAAAATAAATAAAATATTCGAATAGACGGACTTGCTTTGAGGATCTTGACCCGACAGGAGGTAACTTCAGCTAAATAAACCGAATAATTTTTTTTTGTGTGTGTGTGTGTATGTGTGTGTGTGTGTGTGTGTGTGTGTGTGTGTGTGTGTGTGTGTGTGTGTGTGTGTGTGTGTGTGTGTGTGTGTGTGTGTGTGTGTGTGTGTGTGTGTGTGTGTGTGTGTGTGTGTGTGTGTGTGTGTGTGTGTGTGTGTGTGTCACACCTTGAAGAGGGCAAGATAAAGGAAGAAGAGGACCAGGAATAAATAAATTTAACTAGTTAAGCTTTAAGTTAATTTAAGAGAAGGTATAGATTGCTGACGTTAATTTAGCACGATTCAGAAAGAGAAGAGCAAGAGAGAGAGAGCGCAGAGAGTAGGGAGGAAGAGGAGGAGGAGAAGGAAGAGCAAGGAGGAGGTGTTGGACATTTCCATTAAAAATGTAAAGGATGCAGTAAAAGAGAAGATGATAATAAACATTCTCCAATGAACAGGTGAACGTCTGAGGGTTCCCCCCCTTTCCCCCCCCTCTCCCACCCTTCCCCCATTCCCCCAACCTCTCCCCTCCTCCCATTTCCCCCTACTTCTTCCCCATTCCACCCTATTTCCCCCTACTTCTCCCCTCCCCCTCATTCCCCCTATTTCCCCCTACCTCTCCCCTCATCCTCATTCCCCCAATTTCCCCCTACCTCTCCCCTCCCCTCATTCCCCCTATTTCCCCCTACCTCACCCCCATTCCCCCATTTCCCCTTTACCTCTCCCCCTCCTCTATTTCTCCCTACCTCTCCCTCTCCCCCATTTTCCCCTACTTCTCCCTATTCCCCCCTTATTCTCCCCTACCTCTCCCCTTCCCCCCATTTCCCCCTACCTCTCCCCCATCCCCCCCACATTCCCCCCCATTCCCTGACTTGATATCGAACCCGAACATTGCAGAATCAAAGGAACACGACTGGGCAATGATGGCTGCAGCCACATATGGTCCGTAATTAGTCTCGTCTTCTCTTGTCTTATCTTCTCTTGTCTTGTGTTGTCTTGTCTCCTCTTATCTTGTATTCTCTTGTCTTCTCTTCTCTTACTTGATCTTGTGTTCGCTTCTCTCGTCTTGTCTCGTCTTATCTTGTTTTCTCTCGCCTTCTATTGTCTTGTCTTGGTATTTTTTCGTTTTCTTATTTTTTACCTGTCTTCCAGAGTTTACCCAGTTCCCTTTAACAAAGACCTTGGATATTTTGTTCTACATACTGCCAGGAGATTTTCCCCCACACTAATTGTGGTTGTTAATCTCTCTCAACTCTCTCTCCCTCCCTCACTCCCTCTCTCCCTCACTCACTCCCTCACTCCCATCCCCTCTCTCCACCAGAAGGAAAGGATTTTGGGGGTAAATTCTAGAGGGAGGATTTTTTTCTTTAAAAATGTCCAGAATTTCAATCCATACGCCATAGTGCACGAGCCGATCGTGTTAATCACTGGACCACGACGCCTACCCCTCAAAAAAAAAAAAAATAAATAAATAAACATGTAGATAAAATAAACATAAAAAAATAATAATAAGTTCAGAAGAACAAAATATACATACGTAGCATAGCTGGCATTGCCTTTGGTGCTAGACAGTCAATATGTTATACAAACAGGATATGTGACAGGCTGTAGGTGCTTGTGTCATTCATAAATTGGTCGTTTTTTAAGTCATTAACATT